>NW_016163307.1:35432-37305 GCF_001687245.7 Rhagoletis zephyria | reverse complement strand
ACGACCGTGACCATGAGCATATGCATGAACCAACTAACAAGATCACCCACCACGGCAACCATGTATTTGTAATTGCATTTGAGAAAAAAATAATGGTTGATGACGTAATTTTTTAATCGGTTCTTTCATTCACACACAGGTTTCATTCCGTTTTATTCACATGGCGCCGAAAAAATGACGTCACTGCAAAAAAATAACTTTTTTCTCGCATGCCACGAATACATACAGGGGGACTGGGCAACCTTTCCATGCCCTGGGGGACCGCACTAATGATCAGTTGTCCGTAGGTCGCCAATCTGGACCGCCAGTACCNGCCCTAGACGGCATTAAGCAATAACCATTATCTCAGGTGGCTCAGTGCTGAGGTTTCTGAACAAAGTTTTATTGCAGCAATAACGGGGAACAGTACATCACCACTCGTATAGCGCCATATAAAACGCCACGCTGCATCTTTGTAAATCGTATTTTTCCGCATAACTGCGAGCCTTGACACCGCCAACGACAGCAGGACCTCATAACCCGTATAACGCCATCTAAAGCGGCTCGTAAAACGGCACGCTGCATTTGCACTAATTGCGCAACGGAGAGCCCAGTGATTTTCTTGACCTTCTTTGTCGGTTCAAAAAGGCATCTCGATTAACTGTTATTCGGAAGCTCGTTTCCAATGTGATGGTGATAATAAAAAGGCTGACTTACGTTTGATGATTTTGGGATAATCGGCGTATAGTGGTCCGATTGCTGTCAAATAAATATACCAGAATTGATATTCACAACTTCTTTAGTTCCACATGTAACAACTTGGTTGGGGATTTTCCGGAAGGAATGTGGTGGAACAATGCCGATAAGTATTTTCCCCAGGTATACGGGGATTCACAAACCAAACCTGATACAAGAAAAAGAGCTGGGAAACGTCTACTGTCAGTCTTTTTTCCTTATACTTCGGTTCAGTTGATTTCCCTTTATTAGGCTATTGGTGAATATCGTGTAGAACACGCTTTATATTTTAATGTTTATTTTGATATAAAAACTGATACATAAAGCAATACCTCAGGATGGGTTATTTAAATTAATTATTAAAGAAAGTACTTCAAGTTTCCGATGTTGCGTGTTCAACCCGTCGTCGCACGTATCAACTCACTAACAGTTGTGGTAGCGTTGCCGTCTATCACGTTGGTTGCAGGCTTTCCTGACCCTTCGAAGCGTCCTCGCTCGAAGTACTGTGGTTCGTCGTCGTCGCTATTGCCTGAATCGTTTGGGTCCTCAGGCGGTATGATGCAAATATATACGTATAATGCCGTTAACTTCCTTCGGAATGGGGTAAGTCATCAACCACATAGCGGTCGTTCGGTAGGACTTTAGTGATAATGAAAGGATATTTATATCGAGGTTCTAGTTTGCGTGATGTGCCGGTGCTTGCTGGCTCATTCGTGGTGAGTACTAAGTTACCCTCGTGGTAAATCTTCTGGCTAGAGTTTTGCGCATCGCATAATTTCTTGGCTTGTGCTCATATGTCGTTAACTCGATTAGCAGAATCGGCTCGTAGCTGCTTTAGCCCAGCATCGGTCACCATGTCACCATGATCATCTTGAATCACTTGGATGAGTTGATTATGCACAATCACCCCTATTGCGAGTGTCGACTGGCAGTAGATAAACGACTATTAAGCGATTATCGATTATCGATGGTATTGTGAGTGTCGCTTAGTCGCTCAATTAGCGACTGTGAATACTTTTTAATCGCTCATCCTTCTATTGCTGTTTTTTAGTCGTTGGAGTTTGCGTTTATAAAATTTACATAAGAAAGTGGTACTATAATGGATAAAAAGTAAGTCAATTGAATTGGAAGTTGTAAAAAATTGTGAAATATACATATG
>NW_016163307.1:5619-31222 GCF_001687245.7 Rhagoletis zephyria | reverse complement strand
TTACTGCTGTAGATTAACAAACAACAATACTTACATCGCACCGTGAGACCTTTTGGTGTCAGGAGCAGTAGCATTATGTAATATATAATTGAAAAATTACCTTATTTTATCGTCGTTGGCCTTTTGTGTGGTTATCAATTGACACTGGACGAAGTTAAAAAATGATCACTTACACTTATTTACCGAGACAATGTACCGCTTACAGGCGCGCGAAAACAGACCTATGACATCGCACTTGAAATTTATCATGAACATAGAGGAACGTATTATACATGTAAAAATAATGTACTTCCACCACGTAGTCCATGGCTTTGAGTGTTGCATATACCTCAGCCTGGAAGACCGTAGCATATTCGCCAAGAGAAAAGGGAAGCTTACTACCATTAACTTCAAAAAAGACCCCAGATCCTGACTCAGAGTCAGTTTTGGAGCCATCAGTAATGTATGAGTCCTTTCTCAATGCTGGAATTAAACCAACAAACCAAAGGTAATGGTGGCGTACTATCCTGTGACATTGAATAGACCCAAGTGCTCAAACCTCTGCCGCCCGAAATTCCGCCTCACCCCACTGAGAGTTATACCAACATCCGTTTCTTTTTAGTCTGCAGGTGGCTTTTAAGGCGTCCACACGTACGACGGTAAGTGCAGAAGTGCGTCATAGTCCGGGAGCTAGCGAAAGTAAAAATGTGCCAATTTTATCGCCAAAGACAACATATCGGGGACTTAAATTTACTGCTGTAGATTAACAAACAACAATACTTACATCGCACCGTCAGACCTTTTGGTGTCAGGAGCAGTAGCATTATGTAATATATAATTGAAAAATTACCTTACTTTATCGTCGGTGGCCTTTTGTGTGGTTATCAATTGACACTGGACGAAGTTAAAAAATGATCATTTACACTTATTTACCGGGACAATGTACCACTTACAGGCGCGAAAAAATGTCAAAATTTTTGCGAAAATAGACCTATGACATCGCACTTGAAATTTATCATGGACATAGAGGAACGCATTATATATATAAAAATAATGGGCTTACATCGCATATGCGGGACAAACATATTGTAAGTGATCGGAAAAGTTACAAAGTCGTTTCACATTAACAAGTAGAACCTTGAACTCTCATTCTGTACTACATCTTGTTCCTGGTAGCACACTTTGAAAATACATAGATTATTAACAAGATACACTGCAATAGTGGAATTCACGCTTCTCTTTATCCGTTGTATCTTGCATAAGTGTAACTGGATGAGCGTGTGATTTGTTATTGCAAGAGTACTTATTGTACCACTAGCAACAATAAATTACTCCCCAGTAGAATTCTTATGCATAGTTGTAGTAACATTGAACCACTAGATGCATTTTGAAGTTTTCTGACAGCATTTTCATTCGATTTTCACGAAGAAAAACCTTGAATGTACTAAACGTGCGCTCGACGTTAGTTGATACAAGTGACGCTTCTAAATCCGCTTCTCAATGTAATCCAAAATAAATTTTCTGTTCGTTTCTTAAAATGACAAACTTATGTAAGGCAAACGTACTTAAACAACAACAAGGACGTTCGCTTACAGTTCGTCAGAATTTGACTTTATTTATGGAAATTCATGGCCGCTCATGAATTGTTCACACTTTTTCACTCATACAGCATGCATACCCCATGAATGCACACACTAAATTTACTTACACTTACGCAAGGTATACACAGAAGCGCAAATTCCACTAATATTTCACACAATCGTAAAATTTTGTGAAAAGCAAAAGAACGGATTTTGAACGGAAAAAAAATTTCGAAGCGAAACGCGCAAGATGGTTAAATTAAAATTGGTTTTATTTGTAATCGTGAGTCTGATAAAGTAATACTAAGTTCATACAGAAACTTAATTGAGTCAATTCATATTTTATTTGAGCTACTGCTTTTTGATGGACGTTGGTATAATCGTTGGTAAGTCGTATATTAGATCTGCAATGTATGTATATAGATATATGTCTAAAGTTGTAAGGTTGAAAATGATTTATTCGTAAGTAAATATAATGACTAAATAGTGAAATTTAAAGGGATAATGGTTAATTTAACATAACTGCCCTAAGACCCTAATACCTTTACTTGTATTCGAAGCTTCCACAGAAGATAACGACGAACTTTACAAACACTTTCAATCCTGCCCAATCTTCATTATTGATACAAATTTTTACCAATTCAAGTATTCGAACCATGTTTTGTTTTCTGCTTTTTATTGTGTGAAAAATTATACAAATAAAATTTGATTCACAATAAAATGTTTTCTACTTTAACTATACAAAACTAATTACCTGACATTACCATATCCAAACTTACTTTCTTTTAAAAGAATGTCCAAATCAATTGCCATTTCTAAATTCAGAACTGCAGAACTGAACCGCTCAGAAACCATTTACTACCAGAGCATACAATTGCGGGCTTATGCCGATAACACGACATCATCGGTAACAAAAACCCCGAAGTCTGTTCTGCCTTTTCCAAGTTGGACAAGGAAGCAAAGCGAATGGGCTTGGTGGTAAACGAGGACAAGACTTAGTATCTCCTGTCATCAAACAAACAATCAGCACATTTGCGCCTTGGCACCTGCGTCACTGTTGACAGTTATAATTTCGAGAAAGTAGAGAAATTCGTTTACTAGGGTACCAGAATTAACACCGATAATAANAGGTACTAGAATTAACACCGATAATAATGTCAGCATGGAAATCCAACGCAGAATCACTCTTGCCAACCAGTACTACTTTTGACTGAGTAGGCAATTCAGGAGTAAGGTCCTCTCTTGCCGTACGAAAATCACACTCTATAAGTCACTCATCATGCCCGTGCTGTTATATATGGCGAAGAAGCGTGGACAATGACACCGGCCGACGAGGTGTCTCTTAGAGTATTCGAGAGAAAGATTTTGCGGAAGATTTACGGGCCTTTACGCGTTGGCGACGGCGAGTACCGCAGACGATGGAACGATCAGCTGTATGAGCTTTACAACGACATGGACATAGTACAGCGATTTAAANAAAATAAAATTTGGTTCACAATAAAATGTTTTCTACTTTAACTATACAAAACTAATTACCTGACATTACCATATCCAAACTTACTTTCTTTTAAAAGAATGTCCAAATCAATTGCCATTTCTAAATTCAGAACTGCAGAACTGAACCGCTCAGAAACCATTTACTACCAGAGCATACAATTGCGGGCTTATGCCGATAACACGACATCATCGGTAACAAAAACCCCGAAGTCTGTTCTGCCTTTTCCAAGTTGGACAAGGAAGCAAAGCGAATGGGCTTGGTGGTAAACGAGGACAAGACTTAGTATCTCCTGTCATCAAACAAACAATCAGCACATTTGCGCCTTGGCACCTGCGTCACTGTTGACAGTTATAATTTCGAGAAAGTAGAGAAATTCGTTTACTAGGGTACCAGAATTAACACCGATAATAATGTCAGCATGGAAATCCAACGCAGAATCACTCTTGCCAACCAGTACTACTTTTGACTGAGTAGGCAATTCAGGAGTAAGGTCCTCTCTTGCCGTACGAAAATCACACTCTATAAGTCACTCATCATGCCCGTGCTGTTATATATGGCGAAGAAGCGTGGACAATGACACCGGCCGACGAGGTGTCTCTTAGAGTATTCGAGAGAAAGATTTTGCGGAAGATTTACGGGCCTTTACGCGTTGGCGACGGCGAGTACCGCAGACGATGGAACGATCAGCTGTATGAGCTTTACAACGACATGGACATAGTACAGCGATTTAAAATACAGCGGCTCCANCATGGACATTGTACAGCGATTTAAAATACAGCGGCTCCACTGGACACCGACGCTCCAGCTCTGAAAGTATTCTGGTTTCACTTGGCATTTNACAGCGATTTAAAATACAGCGGCTCCACTGGCTTCACCATGTCGTTCGAATGGACACCGACGCTCCAGCTCTGAAAGTATTCTGGTTTCACTTGGCATTTCCAATGGGCGTCAGTTGGCACAGAAGAGAAATGACTGGCGTGCTTGGTTGAACTCTGCAAAAATCGCTTGGGCGGCTATAGCGCCAAATAAGAAGAAGAAGAAGAAGAGAATAGATGTATAACCTTATCAGTCACACAGTGTNATCGCTTGGGCGGCTATAGCGCCAAATAAGAAGAAGAAGAAGAGAATAGATGTATAACCTTATCAGTCACACAGTGTTATTATCCCGACGAAATCCTTGACTGTGGTACCGGGTGGGGAAGGGTACATGACGGTAGGAAGTTTAGTTTGGGTTAAAGTCTCACACTGACGAGGTTAAGCTTTCGACGCTTCCTTCTCGTAAACATGCGTAGTAAAGAGTTAACTGTCAATGTTATTGTGGCTTGTTAACATTTTATTTTTAATATTTTTTTATTGAGCTTTGTACCACGATTGTTTATTAGGAAAAATTGAAAAAGCAACAAAGTCTAAGCGGTAGAAGTTATAGCACTATTTCGGAGATCACCACATCTCCTCATCAGACTTCTTTTTTCTAGACTTCAGCAGGGATCGAACCTGCGAATTCGATGTTCAAAGTCAGAAGCGTTAACCACTGAGCTATGTACATCCCGTAAACTCTTGTTAACTATTTAAATCAACGAATAGTTTTATATCAACTTTTTTGAACACTATTTGTTACAATAATTCTAAGCTATAATGAACATACGCAATATAAACATAATTTNAACTATTTAAATCAACGAATAGTTTTATATCAACTTTTTTGAACACTATTGGTTACAATAATTCTAAGCTATAATGAACATACGCAATATAAACATAATTTAAGGAAGTTATTGGTTTTGAATTTTTTTTTTTATAGTCAACTATAATGCGAAAAAAATCAACATTTACATCGCGGGCACCCTTCTCTTAACATTCAAGGAAAATTGAGTAGTCCACTTGCAAAGTGCGTTATGTAAAATTTTTTCGATTTTTAGTTTTTGCTGGATTACGTACCAGTATTTAAAGTAGTTTCATGTCCACTAACAACACAGTGACAAATCTTTTTATATTCTGAAAAAATAGCATAAAATGTTAACTCTTCTTCCAAAAGTCGCTATCATACTTATATATAAACTTTCAAAGGTATCCATCTTCTGATGAACCTAGAAAAGTGCTTTAGGTCGTGTAGACTGTTAATGTTATCTTATGTCATGGTATGTTATGTTATAATTTTATTAGGCTCTTATTTATCCAAATTTTTAGGTAATAATAAAAAAGATTCTATTTAAATGTTACTTGTTGTCGTAGTCGTTTTTTCAAATGTATGGCTTTCTATTATAAAATCACATAACTGTGTTTGCAAGTGAACTACTCAATTGACAACCATGCCGATGACTAATTTTCAACAATAACTTGACTGTACTAAAAATAACTTGTAACTTCTAAATTTTCAGTTCTGAGTCGTTAAGCGAGTTTAATTTCGCAGATAGCTCCCAATCCACGAGTTTGGTTGAAAAACATTGTAACCATAATAGCAGAAAATAATAATTTACTGAACTAAATGTAACAGCTAAAAATTAGTTTAAATTAGTATTATTTTGATAGACTAGGAACCATTTTTTGCACGTACGTATATTTGTGGGAATCTAATCGTAGTAATAAACATTGAACATGCGGAAACTTTAGCCCGTAGTTGAAGTCGGTATTTTTTTAGTTATATTCAAACATTAAGTATACACTAAAGTTAANTATTTTTTGCACGTACATATATTTGTGGGAATCTAATCGTAGTAATAAACATTGAACATGCGGAAACNCTAAAAATTAGTTTAAATTAGTATTATTTTGATAGACTAGGAACCATTTTTTGCACGTACGTATATTTGTGGGAATCTAATCGTAGTAATAAACATTGAACATGCGGAAACTTTAGCCCGTAGTTGAAGTCGGTATTTTTTTAGTTATATTCAAACATTAAGTATACACTAAAGTTAGTTGGAGCTTTTTTGACAGGTATCCCATTGAAAATTATGTCAAAAAGCTGCAATTAACTTTATAGTCGACTTAATTTTTCCCAAATCCGTGTCTAAGTATGAGTAAATACTGATTACATGTTAATAAGTTTGTTAAGGTGCCGAGTTTCTCTTCCATCGATGTACTTGGTAAAAATGTCCGCACTTTTTGGTGGATACATTTGGATGCAGTTTTCGATTTTGTATGGCTACTATAAAGGCTGAGGCAGTGTCAACNTACACTAAAGTTAATTGTAGCTTTTTTGACAGGTATCCCATTGAAAATTATGTCAAAAAGCTGCAATTNGACACTAAAGTTAGTTGGAGCTTTTTTGACAGGTATCCCATTGAAAATTATTTCAAAAAGCTGCAATTAACTTTATAGTCGACTTAATTTTTCCCAAATCCGTGTCTAAGTATGAGTAAATACTGATTACATGTTAATAAGTTTGTTAAGGTGCCGAGTTTCTCTTCCATCGATGTACTTGGTAAAAATGTCCGCACTTTTTGGTGGATACATTTGGATGCAGTTTTCGATTTTGTATGGCTACTATAAAGGCTGAGGCAGTGTCAACACTGATGGAAGGTATGCCATTTTGCGATAGCTGTGTTTCTTTGCGGATAGGTTCGCTAATTGTCACTAGTTCCTGCAGGTTTGTTTGTTTTTTTTTTTTGGTTTGGAAATACTTGGTATTATGTTCTTGGATGTAAACTAGCCAATTTTTAAAGATTTTTTTGCGGTTAAGTCCGGTAAAAATACGCCCAAAACGCGGATGTCAAGATATAAAAGCCCACACAAATATTGCCCTGATATAACTTATATCTAGCGACCAAAGCCCAGCTGAACAACAATAAATTTTACCCTGTGAAGACGGCCAGTGAAGAAGCAAAGCTGTTGAATGACTGCCTTCACCCCGTTCGGAATTTAAAAAATTGGGGCATGGTAACCTCGGACAGCCTCGAAAATTATTTGGCATTCCTCTTTGCACTGCGGCAAACTCCAGTTGGAAGAGTAACGGGACTAGTTTAAATGACGCAGTGTCCGTTATTCTTCCAAATGGAATACCTAATTTCCCGCAGTGCAAGGGTATAAAAGCCCCTGGCAACTCAACAGTCGGCCATTGACGATAGTGTTTTCATAGAGTAAACTCGGAACGGTTGAGTAACGAAACAAAAGAAAAAAAGCGAATTAAAGTGTGTACATATTTTCCCCAAGGAAAATTGGGAAAAAATTAATAAAAGTGGTGCTTTGTGAAAAAAGGGTGAAAAGCGAAGAAACCCCATTGTGCCTGGCTGAAAAAAAGGAAAAATAAAGAAACCCCACTACAAGGGCCCACCATCACCCAGCCCAAAACCAACGGGAGCCCCGTTACGGAGCCCTATCAGCACCGATCTCGCCGAGGAACACCAGCATAATTGTCATCAACAGCGAACAAGGTAAGTCTCCTTTAACATTCATAGTTATAATTTTGTGTTACACATGGCAATTGACCAATTTAACCCAGTATACATTTGAAGTCACATACTACGTTCACACGTCAGCTATTTGCAAATAAAAAAATAATTAACTCAATGTTTATGCGGCAAAGTTTACCATTTTGTAAATTGTTATTTGCAAATAATACGTTCGTATAAACGTAGTAACAGATGAGTCCTTAACGAGTTCCGTTTCGGAGCCTTTACGCTCATAGGAAGCTTATTAAAAGTCCGAAAGGAAGCAACGGTTGCCACAGCAGCAGCCGCATCGGCGGCCACAAGCGCCACTACAATAACCGCCATATCCGCGGTCATAATCGTGACAGCAACAGCAGAGCGCAACACCAGCAACAACAACACCCGCCAAGGCAGCGGGAACAACAACGCGCAACAACAACAACCGTCATCAACCGGGGTGAGCACCCGGGCCACAACCACAAACGCCACAGCGCGGTCACAACGAGCGACAACAGCGCGCAACACCAACAACCGTCATCAACCGGGGTGAACACCCGGACGACAACCGCAACCGTCACAGCGCGGTCACAATGAGCGACAACAGCGCGCAACACCAGCAACAACAACACCCGCCACAGCAGCGGAGACAACAACGCGCAACACCAACAAACGTCATCAACCGGGGGGAACACCCGGGCGACAACCACAACCGCCACAGGCGCGGTCACAAAGAACGACAACAACCAGCGCGGCTACCATAGCGTGCGCAACACAGCGCGCAACGACAGCAACAACAACAACCAGCGCGGCTACTATAGCGCTGCGCAACACCAGCGACTACAGCAACAGCAGGCCACACACAAGCCTGCTGCAACTAGGGTGAGTCCTTCGGGCCATATAAAAACTCAAAAAATTATATATATATAAAATTAATTAATTCAGAATTGGAACAAAAAGCTAAAGAAGAAGATAAATAACCTATAACTAATTATAACAAGGGGTACAAAGTGATCCATAAAGAAACCCATGTACATGCAAATTAGTACTAAGAGGGGGAAAAAAATTATATATATATATATACTAGCTTTTACTTGCGGGTTTCACCCCACGTCAGAAGGAATCAAAGGGGTCATGTAACTTGTGGTTCCGAAGTTATGGCTGATAAAAAATTCCAAGCCTATGTTAAGTGCTACGCCCCCTTTTACAAACTCATTTATATATAACTTACTATAAGCCCCTACCATAGATATGTCTGCATACCAAATGTCATCTTTATGTGAACTGAAGTTATAACTGGTAAAATATTCCACGCCTTCGGGATTTGCTGCCCCCTTCCCCAGTCTCATTTTTAAATATGCCGTACTATAATCTCCTATGCCTCTGTTATCTGCCACGCCCCCTTTTACAAACTTATTTATGTATATATACCTTAAGATAAGGATCTACCATAGATACATATGTTTGCATACCTATTGTGATCAAATACCCATTGTAACATACTATTGTGAACTAATTTTAAGAACTTCAATTATCTGAATAACCTCTCTACCTCTAACTTCCTCTCTTCCGGTGCGATTTCTTAACGACGTGACGTGTTTTCTTCCACGCGCTTATAATATCTAATATTATTACAGTAGGTTATGGGCCCTTGTCGCGTAAAATAAATATAAAATTTACCCAAAGTTGTATGTATAGAATCCTGTAAACAACTCATCTTGTCAATATATAAGTGATTAATTTACAAAACGTCGATAAAATGGCAGGCAATGGTGGAGTAACGTTCCCATTCGAAAAGCTTCGTGGGCGCGAGAATTTCGACACGTGGAAGAGGCATGCTAAGTCCTACCTCGTGTTGCGAAACTCCTGGAAGATAGTAGAACAGGGACTATCGGAGAAGCGTGAACAGAAAGAATTGGACTCGGATAAACGTGCGATGGCTGAAATCACCCTAATGGTGGAACCCAATAACTTTGCTCACATTGCGAAAGCTGGAAGTGCGAAAGAAGCTTGGAATGCAATTGTCGCGGCGCATGAAGATAATGGACTCACGCGAAAAGTCGAACTGGTCAAGCAATTAGTACAATTGAAGTTCGAGGACAGTGATAACATGCAAGACTATATAAATAATGTAGTTATGACGTCCTTAAAAGTACAAAGTAGTAGTGGACTCAATATAGATGAAGAATTAGTAGCTTCACTAATGTGGGCAGGACTTCCTGGGGAATTCCGCTCCCTAGATATAGCGGTTGAAAATACAAACTCGAAGTTGACAGTAGACTCATTTAAAAATTTACTACTACAAGATGCAAAATTTGATAAAAGGAGTAGTGAAAGCGCGTTTAATTGTAAAAACAACAAAAAAGACAAGTTTAAAATACAGTGCTATTCGTGCAAAGATCTCGGACACTATAGTAGAAATTGCCCATATAGAACTAAAAAATACAACCCTTCTAAGAACAAGAGCACAAAAGCAATTCCCTTTGCTTCCTTTTTGACAAGTGGCGAAAAATCAGCTGACTGGTTCGTAGATTCAGGTGCGAGTGCGCATATGATTAACGAGGGTGAAGTACTATACTAACTAGTAGTACTATAAAATACCTGTTAAATTTTCAGGCGATGCAAAAATTATGTTAAGCACGGGTGCAGACGCTACAGTGAAAGACGTAGAAGAAGTGCCGGATTTATGTGCCAACTTATTGTCGGTACGACAAATTACAAACAATGGGAACAAAGTGGTGTTTAAAAGCGAAACATGTGAAACCTTCAACGAAAAAAACGATCTTATTGCAACGGCAAGTGTAATTAATGATTTGTATAGACTCAACACTGATAAAAAACAGTGCAATGAAATTGCTATGACTGCAAGTGATTCCTTTCATCTCTGGCACCGTGGTCTTGGCACAAACATGGAAGCGATTCAAAGATGTACAAACGGCGTGAAATTTCAGCGCATCGATTCGTCATGCGTTGTTTGTGTAAGGGCAAGCAAGCCCGTATGCCATTTTCCAATACTCGTTCACAGAACCTTCTCGATCTTATCCATGCCGATGTCACGGGGCCCATAAATGTAAAATCAATTGGTAGCGCAAAATTTTTGGTAGTGTTTATTGACGACTACTCGCGTAAAACATTTGCTGTGCCGATCAAAAAGGAATCAGAAGTTCTTGTGGAAGAATCTTGTGGAAAGTCAATGCGAACGCAAGACAAAAACGTTAAGAACGGATAATGGAACGGAATTTATAAATGGTGAATTTAAGAGTTTTCTAGAAAAGTACGGTATACTTCATCAAAAAACTTGCCCATACACACCGCAACAAAACGGAGTTACGGAACGTATTAATCGATCTATAATGGACAGAGTGCGGTGCTTGTTATTAGAATCGGGGTTAAAACAAAACTTTTGGGCTGAAGCAGCCGTGACTGCTGTTTATTTAATGAACTTGCTGCCATGCAGGAGTAACAAAAAATGCCCAGAAGAAATATGGAGCAATAAAAACCGAGTTTAAACCACATTCGTGTTTTTGTGTGTAAAGCCATGGTCCGCGTTCTTAAAGAAAAACGAGCAAANGAAAGTAAAGGTTACCGGCTACACTTTTTAAAAACTAAGAAAATAAAAATTAGCCGAGATACAGTGTTTTTTTGAAGATTTTACAAAAAATAGCACTGTAGATTTTGAAAGTAAAAACATAAAGTTATCAGAAGCTGTCAACTCAGGGGAAGAAATGAATGTTGAACTGCCAGATGAAAGTGGTGAGGGAGAAGAAAAGGGTGTTGAATTTCTAGAAGAAAGTTCTACTGATTACGAGAGTATTGATTCCCTAGATGAGCAACCAAACCAGCTAGTTCCTCGGAGGTTGAGGCGAATTGCGAGCAAGCAAAATTCAGATTACAACTTTTGGGTTACCGAAAATTCAACAGAAACCGAACCTGGTACAGTTAAAGAGTCGTTGACTGGAGCAGATTCACGTCAGTGGAAGGCAGCTATGCAAGAGGAGATGGACTCCATTATAGCAAACAATACCTGGCATCTCACCGATTTACCTAGTGGCAAGAAGGCAATCGACACGAAGTGGGTGTTCAAATTAAAAACTGGCAATAATAGTAGGCCAATTCGGTACAAAGCAAGACTTGTGGTGATAGGGTTTTCACAAGTTAAGGGCATTCACTACGATGAGACATTTGCCCCTGTCGCAAGGTATACCTCCATTACTGCCATATCTAAACAAAAGCGTCAGCGTTGTCTGGCTGTCAAAAAATTCTCATGCCCATACAATTTGTATGAAGCATACCGAAACAACGCGGCGTCAACGCTGAGCGGTTGGGAAATCCGATTTTGACAGGGCGTTAGGTATTGAAGTTGGCTGCAGAAAAGGGCGGAACTGTCATTTTCGTGTTACACACAAACAAACCTATGCTTATTGTTGGTGTTATTTCTGCGTTTGACGTAGCGTTGACGCTTTTGTTTAAGTATGGCACTTCGGCGCTAACGCTAAGCGTCAGAAACCGCTCCGCCCAACGCTTTTGTTTAGGTACGGCAGTTAGATATCTACTAACACTGGCTGCGAAACATGATCTATTAATTCATCAGATGGATGCGGTGACTGCTTTTTTTAACGGCAATCTTAAAGAAGAGATATACGTGACGCAGCCAGAGGGTTTGAATGATAACAGCGGCAAACTGTGAAAGTTAGTAAAATCACTCTACGGACTTCAGCAATCAAGTAAGGTATGGAACGAAAGGTTGAACGAAGAATTACTAAAGCTCGGTCTTCAGCGAAGTAATGTGGACCAGTGCATTTATTATCAAATAACTAATGAAGCACTTTACGTGGCGATTTACGTCGATGATGTGCTAATTTTTGCAAATTCTCTGACTCAGATACAAAAACTGAAGGGCCAGTTAAGCAAATTGTTTAAGATGAAAGACATGGCGGCGGGGTCTGTTAAGATAGATCAATCTCAATATATTCGCAACATACTTGTTCGCTTTGGCATGAATCAATGCAATCCCATAGCGACACCAGTAGATATCAGCCAGAAACTATCGTCTGATATGTCTCCGAAGACCAGAGCTGAACGCGAAGAAATGGCAAATGTTCCATATATGCAAGCAGTTGGTAGTCTTTTGTTTGCGGCGCAGGTAACACGCCCAGACATATGTTTTGCTGTTAACCTTTTAAGCCGTTTCAACACAAATCCGGGCAAAGCACACTGGGTAGCCGTTAAACGTGTCATGCGTTACCTTAAGGGTACAATGGAAAAGGGTATTACTTACACAAAAGAGCCAAAGACNCGGCGGGGTCTGTTAAGATAGATCAATCACAATATATTCGCAACATACTTGTTCGCTTTGGCATGAATCAATGCAATCCCATAGCGACACCAGTAGATATCAGCCAGAAACTATCGTCTGATATGTCTCCGAAGACCAGAGCTGAACGCGAAGAAATGGCAAATGTTCCATATATGCAAGCAGTTGGTAGTCTTTTGTTTGCGGCGCAGGTAACACGCCCAGACATATGTTTTGCTGTTAACCTTTTAAGCCGTTTCAACACAAATCCGGGCAAAGCACACTGGGTAGCCGTTAAACGTGTCATGCGTTACCTTAAGGGTACAATGGAAAAGGGTATTACTTACACAAAAGGGCCAAAAACCTTAACGGGATTTTGCGATTCAGACTGGGCAGCTGATGTCGACAGCAGACAATCAACAACCGGCTATGCCTTCACGTTTCAAGGCGCAGTGGTATCGTGGGGCACGAAACGACAGCGTACTGTTGCGCTTTCTACGACAGAAGCCGAATTTTTAAGCTAGTATCAGCAATCCACGAAAGTATTTGGCTTAAACGTTTAGAAAATTAATTAAATATAAATTTTGAAAGGCTCACAATTATTCACTCAAACAATAAGAGTGCCATACANGATTTTGCGATTCAGACCGGGCAGCTGATGTCGACAGCAGACAATCAACAACCGGCTATGCCTTCACGTTTCAAGGCGCAGTGGTATCGTGGGGCACGAAACGACAGCGTACTGTTGCGCTTTCTACGACAGAAGCCGAATTTTTAAGCTAGTATCAGCAATCCACGAAAGTATTTGGCTTAAACGTTTAGAAAATTAATTAAATATAAATTTTGAAAGGCTCACAATTATTCACTCAAACAATAAGAGTGCCATACGTATTGTTCAAAATAATTCTTATTCCTTCAGAACAAAACACGTAGACATAAAAGCTAAATTTATTCGCGAAAAACTTGGTAATAATGAAATTGAAGTAAAATATTTGTCATCAAATGAAATGCTAGCCGATATGTTAACGAAAGTTGTTAATGCAGAAAAACAATTATCTCTCGCTAATAAATCAGGGCTAAAATAACTTGTAAGCTTGATTCAACTTTATTTAAGTTTAATAAATATTATGTATAACAATGGTCATGCAGTGAGGGTATTGTGATTGAATACCCATTGCAACATACTATTGTGAACTAATTTTAAGAACTTGGATTATCTGAATAAAACTATATCTCTACCGGTGCGATTTCTTAACGACGTGACGTGTTTTCTTCCACGCGCTTATAATGGCTGCATTTCTTTATTCATTCTGAACGTTNTCATGCATTGAGGGTATTGTGATTGAATACCCATTGCAACATACTATTGTGAACTAATTTTAAGAACTTGGATTATCTGAATATAACTATATCTCTACCGGTGCGATTTCTTAACGACGTGACGTGTTTTCTTCCACGCGCTTATAATGGCTGCATTTCTTTATTCATTCTGAACGTTTGGAATAAACTTTTTTGTTTATTTATTCTTTAGAACGTTCCTGATGATATGTTGACGTATATTTCAAACGCATTCTGTTTATTCCGGCTGTGAAATGGGATTATCCGGAATGTATAAAGAAACGCAGCCAATATCTAATATTATTACAATAATACCAAATTTCTAGTTTAGATTAAATAATTCACGCCTATGGGAGGTGCCACGGCCCTTTTCCAATGCCGCCCATATTTTCCCATGAGTACGGAATTAGTTTTATTTATCTCGACAGCAAATTCCAATGCTCTAGCACAAATATTTCAAGAGATATACAACATGAAAATTTTAGTTAGGATAAGAGGTGCCACGCCCTCTTTTCCAGTGCTGCCCATTTTTGTCTATAACCTTCCCGGGCTAAAAGTAAATAAGTGTGCAAAGTTTCGTGCGATTCCGTGCCGCGGTTCAGAAGTTATAAAGTAATAACCTAACAAACATTCACATTTATATATATAGATATATATATATATATGTACATATATATGTGTGAATATATATGTATATAGGCAAAATTCAACTAAACTAAAACAATGTGGAGTAAGCCAAATAAAATAAAAATAAATTGGGTTAATCTAAATAGAACCCAAACAACAAAACCTGGGACTAAATACTTATGCTGACTTAAATAAAATAAAACGGAAATTATATAACTAAAAGAACCCAATATAACTAACCAAAGATAAAAAGAAAAAATTTTGTTTACAAAAATTCGACTAAAAGAATTTTAAATAAATAAACACTTAGAAATAACAAAAGAATGGCTACTTATAACAACGAACTTAATATAAATAACTAATAATAATAATAACAATAAACGTAACTATACCGGACTTACTTACCTGACGTACTATAAAAATAATCACCCGATTTACCAACCCGACTTACTTACCTGCTCCTAACTTAATTAAAATTCTTTCAGAATAACTTAACTAGACTTAGCTGCTACTACTTACAATACATTTGCTTTTTGTTAAATCAATATACACTACCTCCCTAGACTTTCCTTAACTTTCTTGATTCGTTTTCAACATACTCTTATACTACGTTCAAATTGACGAGCTAAACATGTTAAATGGGCTTGAACCAGTTAAATGAACAAAACATGTTCATAAACAAGTTAAATCGCATACAATTGTTGGAAAATTGAATCAGTTAAATCATTTAACTCGTTTGAAAACCAGTTCAACGCAGAGTTGTATCGGAAAGCTTTCTGCTCCGGCCAATCAGAAAGACCCAAAAGCTTTCATTTGACCTCTCAACATTCAAAAAATTTATATTCTGAAAAATATTAAAAATTAAAATTTATCACAAAATATCAAAATTGTATGCATGACTGCCCGCCAAAAAAGAGGCCAATGCGGCAATTAGTTATTTCCCATGAGGTCTCATCGTACGCAGAGATAAATAGTGCATACGAACTAAACATTTTGAAGTCCCTAATTAATCCGTATGCGTTAATATCATGAAGCAGACATTCACCCAAAACAAATTGAAACACAAAAACTTGATTTTGAATTTTTTTTTCGAATTTTTATTGGTTATCAAATAACCGTCAAAGTTAACTCCAAATGTTCAATGTGAACGATTGTGTTTTCCAAAATGCTCTGTTTCATTTAACAAGTTAAATGGGGCCAATTTGAACTTAATATTACTTACCCTAGTCTTAAGGAGAATTACCACCTACCTAGCTATTTACGAATACTTACTTTTTTGATATTAGGATTTAGACGTTAGGAAATAGATCTAAGAAATAGGATTNTTATGCGTTAATATCATGAAGCAGACATTCACCCAAAACAAATTGAAACACAAAAACTTGATTTTGAATTTTTTTTCGAATTTTTATTGGTTATCAAATAACCGTCAAAGTTAACTCCAAATGTTCAATGTGAGCGATTGTGTTTTCCAAAATGCTCTGTTTCATTTAACAAGTTAAATGGGGCCAATTTGAACTTAATATTACTTACCCTAGTCTTAAGGAGAATTACCACCTACCTAGCTATTTACGAATACTTACTTTTTTGATATTAGGATTTAGACGTTAGGAAATAGATCTAAGAAATAGGATTAATTTAGTAGTAAGAGAAATGAATTTCGAATAAATTTGTCGTATTAAAATGGGAATGCTGATTCGACTCATTATTTAGGAAGGCATGTAGGGACTTTTACTAATGGGGCTGCTGATATTAGGGTGCGACAGCAACCACACTTACACCAGTGGCCCCTAACCATATTCGGCCTTTGTTTTTGTTTGGTTATGTCCTTGGTATTTTCGATTTTGTAGTTTCAGATCTCTTGTTTTCTTTTGATTTTGGAGTTATTTTAAATATTAATATGAAATAAATACCTAACTAAACTACTGCGTATACACTTCCATTGTGTTATGCAGATATATTATGCTCATGAGATTACACATGGTTGAAACAACCATTTTTATGGAAAAACGTTGAAACAAATCGATTGACATGCGAGTACAATTGTATAATGATCCATTGACACCATGATTCAATAATACAAGGTTCGATAAACTGACAGTTGTCTCTCTCGCACCGCTCCCTTAGCAGTGGCACCGTGTTGCTTCTTTGCAAATTTACATGGAAACAGTGTAGCTTTGGTGTGAAATAAAAGTATAAGCTTTTGTGCAATATGTTTATTTGTATATGCATATGAAGCATATTTAACTGATGAAAACATAAGCATTGGATGTTTACATCAGTCTCATAAAAGTCTTATTTTAATTTTGAGTCATTTTGCAGTTTTTATACGGTTCAATAGCATATAAATTACGTAATTC
Organism: Rhagoletis zephyria; assembly: GCF_001687245.7. NCBI lineage: Eukaryota > Metazoa > Arthropoda > Insecta > Diptera > Tephritidae > Rhagoletis > Rhagoletis zephyria. The sequence goes on along the minus strand of NW_016163307.1, from coordinate 14,180 downwards.
ACGTAGATTTATCAATATTACGTTCAACATTTCGTTTAAAATGCCAGATTTCCTGCAAATACATTAGAATTTACGAAAGGAATTTCACTACTAATTGCCTACTTTGCGTACTTTTCTACTACCATTTTCGAAACAAGGGATTGCATTCTTGCCCTTTGATTGACACGAGTATTTTCAAATCAATTACTAGATATTGGTAACGGTAAAATCGCACTACATCCAAATACACAATCTGCCTTATCCCGAGTTTCGCCCGAAAAAAAATTCACCCGAAAATTTGACATTTGCCCAGAGTGACTACATGGAAACCGAAAGTGAAAAGTGAATCGGTTCGGGGAAAATGAAACTCATGATAAGGCTGAATGTATCGCTTTACAAGACAATTTCTGCTCTGATGTTCATTCAAAAAACGAATTAATTAAGAGTGTATTTCGAGATATTCTTAATAATTACTTGGACCATAACTGGTTCAGTAATCGTGTAATTTTAGCAGCAAAAAATGCCGATGTTGACAAACTTAACTGTCAAATACAAAATTTGTTGCCAAGCATTCGGATGGACTTTAAGTCAATCGACACCATTATTGATGAAAACGAGAGCGTCAATAATCCGATTGAATTTTTGAATTCTGTGGATATGCCAAGAATGCCGCCACACAAACTTCGACTGAAAATTGGTGGTGAACCAATTCATTCTTTTGCGTAACTTAAATTCACCAAAGCTATGCAATGGCACACGATTAGTCATCAAAAGAATTACCGGAAACGTACTTGAAGCAATGATATTGACTGGAAAGTTTAAAGGAGAAGTCGTCCTGTTACCTCGAATACCTATGATACCATCACAATCTACATTACCGTTCAAGAGGCTACAATTTCCGATACGTTTGGCTTTCGCGATGACAATAAATAAGTTGCAAGGGCAGACAATGGCTATTTGTGGCTTGGACCTGCGTGTAATTGTTGTTGCAGCAAACTCGGAGAGAGCGAGTTTGGCGACTCACGCAGCAAACTAATTTTGTTTGGCCAAACTGCTGTAAAAGTAGTGTTTCCATACATAAAAATTGTAGGTTATTATTGTTATACACAAAAATTGCAGTGATACCGAATGACAGAGAACTGAATTTATGCTGTAGGAGCTTCAAAGTACTGTTAATTGCGTATACAATATTATTAAAAATATAAAGTTTTCCACGATATGTACATCTGTAATTTTCATTTCGTGTTGGCAGTAACCATAAAACCACAACCAATGTACAACCTGGTGCCAAACTCGACGTAACCACCTCAGAGCAAACTAAACAGCCGCCATTTAAGTTGCCAAAGAAAAGTTTGTCTGCATAACACCGACCTTAGAGAATCCGTGTTTCTCCCAAGGACAGCTGTATGTTGCATACTCACGTGTTGGAAAACCATCGAATCTATTTGTTTTAACCACAGTATCTACAGAAATAAACCTTCTTGAGTACTCCTCGGGGTAAAATCTGATCAGGGTTGATAATGAGAATTTTGCTGATTCAGAGTTGCATACAAAATTACTGTGGTATGAAAGTGAGCATCAACCGTACTATGGCAGAGTGGCGCAGGTAATTTTGTAAACAAACACTTTTGTTATAATTTTAAAGAGAAAATTGCTATTTGTTTTCCAATATTCAGATATCCAGCTTGTAGCAAGAGGCAGTGGCATGTGAGGCTCACTAAAATGTACTCATCATGTTGGAGCAGCTACGGGTAACGGACCATTGAATGTGTTGGCTGGACCTATGATTACCATAACCAACGCAGTCTCCAAACAAATGCGAGTACTGAATTTATACGGTAGCAATTCATAGCAATTGCTATTGTATGTGTGTAAGATTCATATTTGTGACATTCTATATTTTGATGTTAGGTATTTTTGAAGAGTACCGCTCAATCTTGGGTGTGCTTAAAGGCCCTACACACGCATTGATTTATCGGCCAACCAGTTCACCAACCTACTAACGAAATTCCCTACAAACGCACCAACCAGTTAACCGATTTCTTTTGAGTGATGGTTTTTGAACTGTGAACAACACAACAGCACTGGCGAACTTTTAAGCTATGCTAGGAATGCTTCTCATTTTAATGTGTTTTGTTATCATTTTAAAGAGAAAATTGCTATTTATTTTCCAATATTCAGATATCCAGCTTGTAGCAAGAGGCAGTGGCATGTGAGGCTCACTAAAATGTACTCATCATGTTGGAGCAGCTACGGGTAACGGACCATTGAATGTGTTGGCTGAACCTATGATTACCATAACCAACGCAGTCTCCAAACAAATGCGAGTACTGAATTTATACGGTAGCAATTCATAGCAATTGCTATTGTATGTGTGTAAGATTCATATTTGTGACATTCTATACTTTGATGTTAGGTATTTTTGAGGAGTACCGCTCAATCTTGGGTGTGCTTAAAGGCCCTACACACGCATTGATTTATCGGCCAACCAGTTCACCAACCTACTAACGAAATTCCCTACAAACGCACCAACCAGTTAACCGATTTCTTTTGAGTGATGGTTTTTGAACTGTGAACAACACAACAGCACTGGCGAACTTTTAAGCTATGCTAGGAATGCTTCTCATTTTAATGTGTTTGTTATTGCTAACGCTCCCGTTTTCACAAATTATACGCATTTTCACTAGCGAAACGAACCGAAAAACACGTTAACGCTAATGCGCCTTTAAAAAAATTAAATCGCGTTTTAGGTTGCCAACTTGTCTACACACAGAGCAACAAGTTGACCAATCTGCCTCAAAAATTAAACATTTAATTAAACCTGACGAACAACTTGACGAAGGTTTGCCAACTTTCCTACACACGGCTTATTTACAGCCAACTTCTAGCGGTTGGTCAACTAGTTGGCCGATAAATCGATCCGTGTGTAGGGCCTTTAAATGAGCTGTCTGGGCGGATGCGTTGGCAGGCATTGGAGTCTCTATAACTAAACAAACCTTGTTTGTTTTGGAATAAACACTTAAATATATTCAGAAATTTAGAGTTTTCCTTGGTAAATGCACAAGATTCACGTTTTTAATAAAAAAATACGATATGAGTTTGCAGTTTTTAGAAACACAAGCGTCAATTACGTACTCAACTATTGATATTATTCTTAACTAGCAGACCCGGTGAACTTCGTCCTGACCAAAATTAGATTTTTAATTTAAACATTTNTAATAAAAAAATACGATATGAGTTTCCAGTTTATAAAAACACAAGCGTCAATTACGTACTCAACTATTGATATTATTCTTAACTAGCAGACCCGGTGAACTTCGTCCTGACCAAAATTAGATTTTTAATTTAAACATTTTGGTCCAACATTTTCTCCGACAATCCACATTTACGATTTGAACTGGCACATTCATCCTCTAAGAATATGGTTCGGTGGTCGTTTGCCGCCTTAAATAACCGAAAGAAAGTGTTATATCAAAGAACGTAAATCTATAAGAAGAGACAACACGTTATAATTGTAGCGAATGTGAACATCAGACGCGTGCCTTCTCTTTTCATCCAATCAAAAAACGTATTTGGGCAAAAGAGAAGGCGCGCTCCTGATGTTAACACTCGCTACAATTATAACGTGTTGTTTGTTCTTATAGATTTACGTTCTTTGGTTATATCCACGAGAAGTTCCCTGGTGGCAACAACGATCCGGATCAATAGCGAATGTGCCCTAGAAATTTTATCTTATAGTTGGCAATTTCAAAATGGATGCGTACCTTCCCAGTAGAACTTGGGAGCATCGTACGATTGCTCGGTGAGTACTCCCTTGGGAGTATATGAATACTCCCCATTGCTCTCTATGCTTCTGTGTATAAGCATGTAATTTTGTATACTCCCTTTAACATTGGATGTTCTAGGAGGGGGAGTAATCCCTTTTACCTCCTAAACGAGCAATCGGGGAGCACACACAGTATTATCATCCCACAAACCTCCTAATAGAGCAATACGGGAGTACTCCCATAGTTACCTCCCAGAAACCTCCCAAAAAGACAACAAGGGAGTGCACATAGAAAACATCCCATATTCCTCCCGAACGAGCAATAAAGGAGTGCTCCCATTAGAGACATCCCGAAAGCCTCCTGTAGGAGTAATAAGAGAGCAATGATAACGAACATTTTACATTAGCCAAATAGAATTTGCTATTTAATAAATTTTTTTATTTAACTTTTTAATCACGTGCATTTGTGCAATGTTACAAGATCTTAAAAATAAAACATAAATGATACGTCTTACACAATTGCTTAATTTTAGAATTATATTGCAGAGAAATCATATGAAATTAAAACATAATAATAAAACGGTAAGATAAGATTTGAATTATATGCACCTATATGAACATATAAGTATGTACTCCTATATGATTTCCTGGGTGTCAAGGATGCTTGCCTGTTCAGGAATCCACCAAGCGGGGAAATTGTGAAGGTGACTTTGCTTATCTGACATCTTTGTCACCCATGCGATGTTTAAACCCCGGGGTCACACTTAAATGCTGACATTAATTTGCGCAATCTGAAAAGTATTTAACGGTGCATTTATAAGTAATACAATACATACTTAATATATTTAAACAAAAGTTGAAGTACATACCAACGGACTTTTATTAAAATCTGTGTGCAATCCAAATTAAATTATTGTGTCCTCCTTATGCTTCTATAAGAAATATCTTCTGTTGTTTTTTTTGTATGATAAATATTTTCGAAAACGCAAAAAGACAACAAGGGAGTGCACATAGAAAACATCCTATATACCTCCCGAAAGAGCAATAAGGGAGTGCTCCCATTAGAGGCATCCCGAAAGCCTCCTATAGGAGTAATAAGAGAGCAATAATAACGAACATTTTAAATTAGCCAAATAGATTTTGCTATTTATTAAATTTTTTATTTAACTTTTTAATCACGTGCATTTGTGCTCATTTTACAAGACCTTAACAGATATAAGTAGGAGATCTCTCATTACGCTCCTAAGCGAGCAATACAGGAGGACAAAACCGACAAATCTCGTTTATTGCTCCCAAATCATGCCTCGGGGAGTATTATTTCGTCGCTCGCTTAGGAGATCTCCTAAACGAGTAATAAAGGAGTACAAAACCGACAAATCTCCCTTATTGCTCAGAAATCAGGTTAAGGGGAGTACTCTTTTATTCCTCATATAGGGAGATCTCCCTTCAGGTTCTAGTGGGAAAAGCCAGTTTCACAAAAGCAATTTGAGTGAAAAATGATTTTTTCTGTCAGGTTCTTTATTAAATCCAATTAAAAAAATAAATTTTCATTAAATTGCTTTCATGAAACTGGCTTTTAAGGTATTTCAACAGGTGGTGATTTGAGGATTATCACTGCACGACTCAACCCTAGTGTCTCCGAATGAAGCTTTTACGCATATTAATGTTGGCAAATCACATCCATTGGGCCAATGGTAACACACAAGAGTTCGATATACTCAATGGTGCAACAGGTCGATTTAGTCTGACATTCACGGAACCTTTTCTCTCTTGTCGATTTTTAGTTATAACTTGACCTCAGCACCACTTGGCAGCTCTTTTTTGCAATTGGACTGCATTTACCGTTTCCAATACATGTTTTGAATATTCGCCAAATCGGATCATTAAAAAGATTATTAGTAATAACTCAACTCCAACGCCAACTGACGGACTAAATTGTGAAACTAAACTATCCAGAGACCCACTCAAACATACACACAAAACTTTGTTAAAATCCCTCCAGGCATTTAGGATTTCACTCACAAATATACCTACAGAAGAATTATATACACATTCAAAGATAAGTAAAAGTCAGTATGTAGGTACTTTGCCACGCCCTCTTTGCAAAGAGCCCATTTTTCTCAATGAGTATTGATTTCGTATATCCCCATACGAAGTGTTCCAGTACTGTACCATGAACACTTCCAGAGATATGCAGTGTGAAATTCGTCTTGTATGGTAGGTGCCACGTCCGCGTTTCCAATAGCGCTCCAAATTTCCCAAGTTCCAGTACTCTACCACGAAGAATTCTAGAGATGTACAATAAGAAAAGTTCGACTTGTATGGTAGGTGCCACGCCCCCTTTTCCAATAACGGCAATTCCTCCACGAGTATACGATTGTTTTTATATGTCTCCATACCAGTACTCCACCATGAACACTTCTAGAGATATGCAGTATGAAAATTCGGTTTTTATAAGAGGTGCCCCTTTTTCTATTAGCCCCAATTTTTCTACATGACGATGTGATTGATTTCATATACCTCCATACCAAGTTTCAGTACTCTACCATGAACACTTCCAGAGGTACTTATTATGAAAAATCTGGTTTGAATGGGAGGTACCACGCCCCCTTTTCAAATAGGCCGAATTCTTCTCCAAGAGTATGCCATCGATTTCATAAAGGGTTGCCAAATTTTTTATGTGCGAAATCAGTACGTTACACTTTTTTATGCTAAAAAAATCAGTACTTTTCAGTACATTTTTATTCAAACCAAAATTTTGAATCTAAGTAACAGAAAATACTGCACAACGCCAGAGTTCTTCTTTTAAACAATATTTGGGTATATAAATCAAATATAGTTCATAAAAAACAAAAGTGTTATTCATTTTAAAATAAGTGTACACATCATTATACATAGGAGCCAATAAATGATTTTATATTTATACCATTTTTGAATAGCAATAATGAGATCATTCCCACTTTCAGTGTTTAAATAGTCAAAGAATTCTATACATTTCATTTTAAAATTACTTTTAATTTGACGTTCTCTTTCAAAAATTTTAATTAGAAGCCGGTTTCTCTATTTGCACCAGGAAACAAACTTTAATCTTAAGATCCCCTCAACTGATTCGTTCGAGTGTGGTATTGAAAAAAACAAACTTGAAACACTTTTTCAAATTGTGAAAAAGTACCACTTTTTAAGGACTTCATCTATATTTCCTCATGGCTTAAGTATTTTTTTCAACTACGCAAAAACTTTGAAAGACTAAGAATTTGCTAAAAAAGAGTTGTAGAGTTGTAGGTTGTTATTAAACTGAAAGTTATTTTCGAGATAACTAACAACACTCGACAAAAAAATGTTAGCCTTTTTAAATAATTTAAGCCCCATCATAATATCGCAACTGGTACGTAATGACCCGGCGATATGCCCATAAAATGATTGATCTTTTGTAGTTTATCTGATTGTATTAATTTCTTGGGCATGTCAAACATTATCTAAAAAATTTCAACTATAATTAAATTATTTTCTTCTTTATTTTTACAGTACAGTTTAAGAAAGTTCCAACATTATGAGAAAACCTTAAGAAAATCCTAAGGTATTTTGTTTAATTGAAAATTCAGTACAAATCAGTACAAATTTTGAAAAATCAGGACACCAGCGTACTGATTGAAGAAATAAATAAAATCAGTACAATGAGTACTGTACTGATAAAATCAGTACGTCTGGCAACCGTAATCTCATATATCTCCATACTAAGTTCCAGTACCCTACCATGAACATTTCCAGAGGTATACAGTATGAAAAACTCGGTTTGTATAAGAGGTGCCACGCCGCTTTTCCAATAACTCCAGTTTTTCTCCATGAGTATGTGATTGATTTCATATATTTCTGTACCAAGTTGAAAAATTTTACCACGAACTCTTCCAGAAATATGCAGTATGAAATATTCGGATTGTATGGGAGGTACCACGCCCTCGTTCCCAATAGCTCCAATTTTCCCGCGAGAGTATGCGATTGATTTTATAAATCTCTACACCTAGTTTCAGTACTCTACCATGAACATTTCCAGAGATATGTTGTATGAAAAATTCGATTTGTATGGGAGGCTCCACGCCCCTTTTATTTATCGAGATTTTTGTTAGCCGATAACCATATTTTGAAAGTCTGCAGCAGATATCCGAAATTTCAAAAAAATCGGTTCAGCCGTTCTCGACTTTTGCGATATAGATATATGGATAGGAGTTGGTGCTTTTAACCCTTCGTCTGACACATGAGCCCAGCCAGGCCTTTTCCATTTTCAAATTACAAAAAAGGGCACTTAAAATATAGCTAGAAGCTTGAAATTTCAGGTAGCTTACTAAAATTTTGTAAATTACCAATATGTAAAAAATCATGTTGGTATCATATATATAAAGCTAGATATATAGATATGTTGCTGGACCCACATATATTCCTATGTAATTTTTACCTAAAATAAAGGAATGCAACCGTTTTTCAAAGTTTTCTTTTGAATTTTTGAATTATCATGGCAAGAGATGATTCGGATTTTTACTTAAAATAAAGGAATGCAACCGTTTTTCAAAGTTTTCTTTTGAATTTTTGAATTATCATGGCAAGAGATGATTTGAATTTTTAACTAAAATAAAGGACTGCAACCGTTTTGCAAAGTTTTCTTTTGAATTTTCGAATTATCTAGGCAAGAGATGATTGGCATTTTAGTTTATATTTTCTATTCTGCTTTGGTGGCCATTTGATAAGTGAAAGTTGAGTGTATAAGAAGTGCGTGCAAATAGAATATATACATTACGCGTTATTTTTTATGTGTGCTATTTTG
>NW_016163307.1:0-4270 GCF_001687245.7 Rhagoletis zephyria | reverse complement strand
ACTTTGAGAGAAAAGTTCATTTGGCACGCAGGTTTTCGTCAGTTAATTTATTCCATATCTTCTGTAACCATAGGCACATTTTCTCCATTTTGGGTCTCTTATACTCCCCCTTTTGTCCAACATAAGGCCTCATACTCATAAATCGAATAGACCCGAAACTGGTGACTAGGACGGCCATTCATTCGACCAACCTTATACAGCTTTTTTCATTTTTGTATTTTTTTTATACAAAGCCTAAGAAAAAATACACCTGAAAAATACTTGCGTGCCAAATGAACTTTTCTCTCAAAGTTTAAACTGCTGGCAAATGTAAATAAGGATTAAAATTTAATAACTAATTAATACAACTAAACTAAAATCTGTAGAAAATTACCAACAAACTACTTTTTTCGCAAAATCTATAAAGGACCCTTTTATTTCTCAAAAAAATCGAAGTAACAGTTATTCGTCGCCACGCTGTATATATATTGTCGCAAACGAAAGCCCAAAAAATTAAATAAAATAAATAAGTTTAAATGATCAAATGTTGCACATAATTTCTATATAAATGCATACAATTTGCATGTGGGTCCAGCCAGACTCATGCGTACCGAATGTGCCAATCGAAACATGTGTCTGACGGAGAGTTAATATTGCGCTCACTTACGTACAAAAAAACGAAGCAGCAAGGTTTTAAGCGTAATTATATATATGTATACATATCGTCGTTTAAAGTAGAAAACCGCTTATCGTCATTCTGCACAACCGCGTAACTGACATTGGCTGCCAAAAATTGGATTTGCTCACACAAGCTCTTGGCTCAATCCTTATCCATTCGTCCTGAAATATACCAGCCAGAAATGCGATTGCTTTATAAAAAAGAGAACCATTTTGAAATATGAGTGTTTTTACGCTCTAGAAAATAATTTCTACAACTTCAGCATTTTGCTGATACGCGGTTTTGCATTTTGTTGATACGCGATTTTGCACTTTAAACGACGATATTTATGTACATAAACATGCATATACAAATGTAAGTGGCCACAGCAATGTTAGTTGCTCCTTGTGGCAACATAACCGACTCTACATACATAATTGCCTACATTATTTCTCCATGAACTGTACATACATATCGTCGTTTAAAGTACAAAACCTCGTATCAACAAAATGCAAAACCGCGTATCAAGATAAAGCAAACCGCGTATGTGATGTTGCATAAATTGTTTTCTACAGTAAAAACACTCATATTTCAAAAGGTTCTCTTTTTGATAAAGCAATCGCATTTCACAATGCCTGGGTTCAAACCCTGGTCAAAGCAACATCGCAAAAATATAGAAAAAAAGGTNGCCTGATTAGTAGATGTGGTGATCTCCTAAATAGCAGCTATAACTTCTTACTATTGTAAATTATTGTTGTTTTTCCACAAAATTTTTCATAAAAAACGGCCCCACGCTTAATAAAATTATTGGATTCATTCTGAATGCTAATAACCTAGCCGTTAAAACAGAACCAAACACCCCTTAGAATTTCAACAAGATCAGGCCTAGAATCTTTAGGCCCGAAGGACCTTACGATGGTATGCATTTTGATTCTAATGATAGAAAGGGTATAGAAAGGATAATAAAATACGGGAAAATACATTCATAATTATTAAAGTATTCAATATTGCTTTAAATTGAACTAGAAATTAACAAATTGCAAAACATCGGAAACCATCGATATATCGATGTTTCTCTGGCGATGTATTTTAGCCTCGATGATCTTTTCTCCGACGCATCGAAACATCGATGTATCGATGCTACTGCTCAAAATTTGCAATCCTAGCTGTAGGTCCCTCCGCTTCATGTGACAACATCAAGGCGCACGCCACAAATCGGAGTAGAAGCTCAGCCAAACACTAACATATGTGTAAGCGCGAATCTATTATTATTATTATTAATCGCATCTCTGGCTAGTATATATCAGGACGAATGGATAGGGATTGAGCCAAGAACTTGTGTGAGCAAACCCAATTTTTAGCAGCGAATGTCAGTTACGCGGTTTTTCAGAAAGGCGATATACGGTTTTGTATGACAATATGCACATATTTGTTTTTTAACATAAGAATAAACATTAACGTTAACATTAGCACACCGTCTTCAAAAGAGTCACAACTCAAAATTTGAAATTTTTTGAGATTATGCGCTAAAAATGCATACAGAGCTTTTATTTCCCTTTCAACAAAAGCTGGAGCAAATTTTTGTTATAATTTGTTAAAAAAACCTAAGGTAAAGTCGCCCTTGCCCATATGATTATCATGTGCTAAGAAATAGTTTTTCGCATTTTCTGACAAACGTTGTTTTTTTTTGAGTTATGACTCTTTTGAAGACGGTGTGCGATATATGAATACATAACCCTTCCCAGCAAAAACTTTAAACTTTTTTGGGAAGTACTTATCTTTGTATGAATTGAGTAAGGCAATACAAGTCGCCTCAATACAATTTTCGCTTGTCCATTGCAATTTGGGGTAACCGCTTACCTTTTCTTTTACAGAATGCAAGTTTTAACATGTGCATGTCATCGAATAAATGTAAAATTTCTTGCCATTGCATTACCTGTAAAGTGCTGGGTTGCTTTGCGATATATTCCACGAATTAACAGCAGAGAGGGCTCTCATTTGTGATTTGCAGGTGAGCAGCGCTGTTATGTGGGCATGTATGTATGTTAGATTCTATAGGATTTTTAAAGTCCTGCAGTTCTATTTTTAAGAAGTATTTAAACTTTCTTCTTTGCTGAAGACCAGACATGGGCACATTTGCCCGTATGGGCTTTTTTGCCCAATGAGAGTCACTGCACACGCATACTGGAGTAAAAAGGCACACACTCTCAAACGTTCGCCACATATATGAGCAGCGGTGATCACCACGATCCAGAAAATAAACATCGCACCATTCGTGGACCGCTAACCCTCTCTTCGTCGATTTGACAGCATCCACCCAATCGCTGACGTCATAATATACTTTTGTCTACATTCACTGTTGCCAACTTCATGCTTCTCGCACCAAATTTAGTGGGTATTCAAAACGCGAAAATTTTTGAGTTTTGTGCTTGGTGCGTTTTTGGTGCTTTTGTTTTTAGTTTGAAGACTTCAAATTAGAAAGTCTTAAAAAAATGGAAGCAAAATTTATAGCAATCGTAAGTGTGGTAAGCAATTTTCCAAAATTTAAACAAAATCATGACACAGTGACAATCATAAGCGACAACGAAATATGTGCAGAACCTTCAATCATGCCAGAAGAAATCGACCGTTGGGCAAGAAACATTGATTTTTATTAATTACAATAAAATTATGTATTCATATAAAGTCCATGAAATACACCAATAAAAACTTGGTGCTTTTTCAAATTCAAAACTTGGCAATACTGCCTTTTGTTCGATGCTTCTTCATTTTCTTGTCGAGTTTGTCTTGCTCTCTCATTCTGGAATATTTTGACGTCACGGCCAGTTGCTCTCAGCTCGATTGGCGCAATCTTAGTTGTGTTTTTGTATTCTCCAGCAAAACATATCCACTAACTTGCCAGTAACCAAATTTCGGAGAGTAAGCCAATGTTTACTCCCGATGAGTGAAATATGCAAGAAAGTACGAAAACGTAAAACCAGCAAAAAGTTGCTAGTTTTATGAACAGCTGATTAATTCGTTATTTCCCGGTACGATTTTCTTAGAAAACTAATATTTTCCATCTTATTATGTATTTAAATAGGTTTATTTTGTCAATTGGAACTCTAAAAGCACCACAAACAATTATTTAGTTAATGTGAATACTTTAAGCATCACGCCATCAGCTGTTTTTCTTACTAGCAGATAGTTGCTAGTAAAAATTTATCCAGTAAAACTCCAGTAAAACTTGCAAGTTGAGCTGTTATTTTTGCTCTCTCGATTTTCCCTCTTTTGCTAGTTTCTTGGAAGTTTTTGCGTACGAAAACGACATCCAGTAAAAAACCAGTAAAATTAGTACTGGATTTACTGGGTAGTGCGTACGCGAACAGGGCTCTTGTATTCTATCATTCTTGGGTGATCACTACCACAAGTACATGCCAGTGATCGCAGAGCAAGATTGTAATTGCTAAAAATTGCGTTGAGTTTTGGCAATTTTTTCTTTGACAGTGTAAAGCAGTTACTTCCATATCAAAATATTTTTCGAACGTATTTTGCAAACTTGCGGAGTGCTGCCAGCTTTTCCGATTTTGACAATTCTCAAGTAAAAGTAAACAACGCCCCAGAAACTTTGGATGCACTGAAATTTGCTAACAC
>NW_016163306.1:30503-37322 GCF_001687245.7 Rhagoletis zephyria | reverse complement strand
TGTATGAATAAAAATTCACAAACCAAAAATATTCAGAAAATAGTAATGAATCGGCTATGCATACCAATAATTGCTCTATTACGGACAAAGGACAACACTTAACTGAAAAGGCATAAAATTCCAAGGCACAGCGTTAGTTACATGCAGTGGCTAGTAACACTTATTGCGGCCAATGATTTATCTGGCTTGTCATATTATCAGTGACGTTTTCAATAATATGTACACGGTTAAAAATTTCGGTTTTAATTTTAAACTTTTTGGACTACATATATGACCAAACTAAATTCAGTTTCAAATCCAAACCTTCCAAGTTTAAAAAAAAGAGAGCCAATATGTTGGGTTTAGAATTTAAACAATTCGGTTTAAATGTTAAACCCAAACATTTTCATAATTAAGAATAAAAAAAAAACAATCTTAAATTTCATGCTCCGTCTGGTTGGGATTGAACACGGACAGCCTTGGTAGCAACCAATTGTATCAAGCATCTTTGCACACTCAGCTACAGCCACGCATGTAAATGTGCTTTCATATGTTGAGTTTGAATCAACACCACAATTCGCTGTGCAAACATATTCTATTTCGGTTTAGATTTTAAACCAAATTTTCTATATATGAAACCTAGAAACTAGAATTAAAACATTTTGGTTTGATTTTTAAACCACGAACTTTTTGGGCTAAAATTTNTGATGATTGCATGTGATCAATCATTGTCATATAAAGAAAGTGCTGATTCGAAATTTTTAAAAGTTTAAAGCAATTTTCCTAACTTGTACAAAGAAAGCGACAAAGAGAAAATTTGTATACAATGGCAAATTTTGAAATTCGATCATAAAATAGATTGCGTTGAAGACATACTACAGTTTCTGGGGGAGTGAGCAAGCTAAAAAATACTATAAATAACTTTTTACATTTCGAGCTAACTTCTTTTATTTTTAACTTGTTATATTTGCCGCACAGCTCTGGCGCTGCAGAGCGCATTTTCTCAGATGTGAATTTGATCAAAACAANATTTGCCGCACAGCTCTGGCGCTGCAGATCGCATTTTCTCAGATGTGAATTTGATCAAAACAACAGATGTGATTTGATCGCTCCACTTTGCCAATGGTGCATTGCATAATATTTTCGAAAAAAAATTTTTAAGCGACTTATGCATTTCCCGCATAAACAAAGAACAGCGAACACCCACACGCATTTATAGTGCATTCCCGCCCAAAACTCAGTGCAGCGAACAAACACACGCACTTGTGTTTAAAAGTAATTCGCCCGTTCTTAATTGGGTGTGTAATTTTCAAATATCTCTTCGCTGAACTTAATGAAGTGATAAGTCGCTGGCATTTTCAGCTATGGTCAACACTCAACCAGCTTGGCTATCACACGGTGCTTTAAGCATCGCTCCCACTCCACTCCCGGAGTAATTTTTGGTATGGTAGTAAGCTACGGCTTAAAGCTACACTAAGGCTCTGCATAAATGCTTCCCTGAATAAATCCCAGCTCATTGCACAGCAGCCTGCGGCAGCTAGAGTATGACTCCTCCAATGGGGTCCCCCAATTAATACCTGGTAAATGGGCCACATCTTGCATATCTCACTCTCTCTCTCTCTCTCTCGCATAGCAGGCATACGGAGTGCGTTGTTGGCTTGATGTGCACCTATATACCATACGGGCTCATTGAGCTCAATACATAACCACTCTCAAAGGTAATCCCTACCTCCACTACTACTCTAACTCGACCACAACTCTAAACCTGGTCTCCCGCTCTCCCTCAACTAAACAAAATTGAATTCTGTGCCCTATAAGTACAAAAAGTATTTAAACTAAAAATAAGATTATATATACATAAGTCATTTTTGCTGTTTATATTATTAAATAAAACCCCTCTTTGAGGTAAAATTTTCGAGTGACGAAAGCTGAACTAGAAACACAAAATTTATAATATCAATTTCGTGACGAAAATTATACGCTTTTTCCAACTGCCTTGGAAACGTAAGGAAAATCTTTTTATTCATACGAATCGTTGCAAAAGTTCTGTTTTTTATTTTGTGTTTCTAGCAGTAGACAGAATTTTGCAACGTTCCGAATAAATGAATAAAAAAATATTTTCCGTACGTTTCCAAGGCAGTTAAAAAATGCGTATAATTTTCATCACGAAATTGATATCATAAATTTTGTGTTTCTAGTTCAGCTTTCGTCACTCGAAAATTTTACCTCAAAGAGGTGTTTTATTTGATATCAATTATTTTGGGGTAGCAAATTTAAAATCGACGAAAATGCAAACAATAATCTAAATTATGTATTTAAATCGATGTGTATATTGAAACATACAATTTTTCGAATACGGAATAAAGCGAAAAAGAATTATCATATCCGTTGTATTCGAAAAAATAAAAAATTAAAAAATTATGAGAAATGATCAACTTGGTTCCAACTTTAAACAACTTTATTCGTCTGATTGTCTCGCAGTTCATTTTTGTTAAGATTTCTACCGGGTGTGGGGCACACACATTAGCTTTTTTAAAAAGTTTTACTTCTATCACTTGTACGGTGTTGCACTCGTGCCATTAAACTAATGCTTTTTTCTCAAGTAGTTTTGCTCAGCGGCAATTTATACATATATGTATGTAAGTAGTAGCGGCACATTGGGTGAACTAAATGCATTCATACATACATATTTATGTACAACTGTAGATAATATTGTACGCGTCTTCCCAGGTAGGTTAAGTGCGGGTGATAAACCCATGTAGCATAGTTTAATACTGTGTACATACCTGCAACTAAAATGGGGAAAAATGTTGTCGGCACGTGACTGAAAAAAACTCTAAAATGCTCACAAATTGTGGCTTCCAAGACATGTACGAAGTGATTAGCACAGCTGCATCCTTCAACTTGACAACTCGCGGGAAATTCCCCGAATTTCAGGGAATTTCGGTTTAAGTGGCAATCGCGGAATGGGCGATTTTTTCGGGGAACTGGGTATGTTATTTTTATATCTTAAAGTAACCAAATTAGACGGATATGTTAATTTTTAACCATTTGACCCTTTTTGGAGCGACATTTTTTCGATTTGAATCGCAATATGTCCACAACAAGGGTTTTCCCAGAAAAAAGCTATATACCAGATAAAACCTAAAGTTTTGGGCTAGATTTGCGGAAACTTGGAATAAAATCGATTGACCTTCTACTGATATCCACATCAATGACATGGACTGAGTAGTGCGGCCTCAGTGGTAGTTTAAAAAATTACCTTTTTTCGAATTTCAGGCAGCAGCCACGCCCACAAAGGAATACGAATCAAAACATCCTGGAAAAAGACCTTAGTTTTTTTGCACTTTAATTACTGAGTTTGAAAAAAATTAAATGAAGGTACGTACAGACGCCACATACATACCAAAGCATCTCGTAGTGGAGACACGAACCAAAACATATTTACCTCTATAGCTTTCAAACTAGTAGCCCGAACTTAATATATAAGGTATCGTTTGAAAAGTATTGGTCTATAGAACAACAGTACATATGTATGTTGGGTGTATCCACTTGCCCCCTTAAACCGGCAAAAGCAAAACAACGTTTTTTGTTTCACTTTAGCCTAATTTGAGGCTTGAATACATTTTCTGGACGCACTCTGCAAGACCTTTCCAACGCTATCTCAAACATGTCGATTGGACGTCTGGATAAAAACTTCCAAATCTCGTGTATATATAAGCCAGTCATTTCAGCATGCTACTGTGGCTGCTTTCGTCACTCGCGCGCACTGCCGTGCGCTGTGATATGTATGTATATGTAAATAAAAAATTTTAGCAACCAGTTTTAGTCACAACGACTGTTTAGCTCTTTTCTAGCCCTTTTTTAAATGGAATTCTATAAAATTATATAAGTTTTAGTGTATTGAAGAAGGAGAACTTTCTTAGATCACTAAATTTTTAGTTATTGTCTATTTTAATTCATGAAAAATTTAAAAATATAGCTTCAGCTTCAGGAACTTATAAGTGTTGCTACACAATGCCAAAATAATTAAAATCAAGAATACTTAAGTCAAAATAATCATAAAAAAAACGATCTCGTGACCGCAATCCAGACCAGAAATCCCAGAGTTTGAAATGATTTGAGCACTTGTCGCAATGAGACAAGTTCCATAAGTTTTGAGTACATAGAATTCGTAACAGTTGCTTATTCGTCTATTGCATATAAAAAAATTATTTCGAATGGAATACATTGTTTATTTTACTTTTGGCATTTTAAAAGTTAAAAAAGTCACACTGTGCGACGGCAAATTTCCATCTCTGGTGGTCTCTTTGCGAAAATAGTAGAACTATACTTGTAATTACTGTTCTGGACACCTTGAAACAAGGCATAAATTTTACTTCAGCTCATACGTACATCCATAGTTATGCATACGATAACAAATAATTCGGAAAATACAAAATTTGTACAAACGGAAATTGCTCACCCTGTGCCAAACTCAGTGGTCGTTCAACTGCAAATAGATCACTCAGCTATCAAAGCTTCACCACAAGTTAAACTAAAAGCTCCATGCACACTCCACATGGAGCTCTCTATGACTATAGCTGTTCCATTGTGTACCATAATTTATCTACTCAGTAGATTCTACTGAGTCGCAAGAGTGCAAAACGCAGCAATCACAATGATCAGTTGAGTGCGGTACTTTGTAGCTAGCGGACGAGTCTTCGGTGGAAGCGGAACTGGATGGGTTGAGGCAGCCAAACGTGTGAGTTGCCGAGTTGGAGCGTATAAATTGATGTGTTTTGTATACATACTCTAGTGCGAATGCAGAAATGAGTAAATAAATTCATATAACAAAAGAGAAAACACAATAAAAATGACAATTGCGAGGTGCTTTTGAATAAATTTGTCATAGGATGCAACAACAAAACAAGCATAAATCGAAATAAATACTATTTTACGCGGATGAGCAAACCAAAGTGAAAAAGGCTTAAAAAACAAAAAGAATATAGAAAGTGACCTTTAAATAGGGTGCTCATTCGGAAGCGACAGCGTTATTTGAAAGCGAAATTCGTGACCAGGCGCAGCCGACCAAATAGTGGATTCTCCTTTAATAAACTCAAAATTAAAGCAGAAAAGTAAATGCAAGGTAAGGTTTCATCACAACAAGTTGCACGCATGCGCAGCTTGGCATGTCATGCAATACTTGTACCGTACCAATTAAGCAACTTTTTAATTTGGTCAACTGCATAAGAAAGCGAATAGCAGTCAAACAATTAGTATATACCCTCCTATCCACCATAAAATTTCTACCGTTGTCCACATTTCGGCAGACAAAACGCAAAAGCTGCTTGCAAGATGTACATACATATGTGTATTTGGCTTGAATAACTTCTCAAGATTTTTACCACTACTACTATTTTGACTGAAAATCCTTGTATCTTTGGCGTTTAAATCTTTAACTTTTACCTGCTAACGATCGCGATTTGTAGTTATGCTTTTACCCACTTGTCAGAAATTTGCGTATGCAAAACCTGCACAGCTGTTTGCGACTGTCAGTTATTACAAGGCAGTGTTGCCATTCTGCACTTTTGGTTACAAGGAATTATGTAGTGCTTTGCTATTGCTGTTTCTGAGGTCCAAAAGTACAAAGTTTTCATACAGTTTTCTGAGATATGAAGAGAATACGCGAACGAAACTGGAAAATAAAAAAGAAATCACATTATTCGGCGTCTAATGAGTTGTCTTCCCAGACGGACAAAAAGCTCGCAATTATCGATTGCTGAACATAAGGTTGATGGTGTCTTTTGGTGATTTTCTTTCCCGTTATATGCGTATTTATTTATCATTTATTTTCAAATGAACGTGAGTGGAATTAGTAATTGCCGATGGGCAGTAACGCTCTTTGTGTTTTTACGCGTTCTTATCTTCTTATTTGTCGCAGTAAAGTTATTACTGGCCTAATTTTTTATTAATATTTGTGACAGTAAAACATTCGTAAAAGTACAGTGCTTTCGAAACATATATATAGGTACAAGTACTAAAATTATGTATTGGAGTTTGCTGTGGCTGAGTGGTTAGAGGTGCGTACTACCAATCCGCAGGTATTGGATTCGATCCCTTCCAATATCTAAATTCAAACCAGTTTTTTTAACAGCGGTCGCCCCTCGGCAGCAGGCAATGGCAAACATCCGAGTGTATTTCCGCCATGGAAAAGCTTTTCATAAAATCCTTTTGCCGTTCGGTGGCTGTGAAAACTGTATTTCAAGATGTACACGACAAATTGGAGCAGAAGCTCTACAAAGTACTTAACAAAAGTGTAACGCCAAAATCATAATAATAACAATATTGGGTAAAAGTGCACTTTAGCGAACGTAGGTCAAAATGGACGGAAAAAATTCGAGAGGGGTATCAATCGATGCGTCTTAACGCCAATAATAACAATCCGAGACAGGAAATTAAGATTTTTAATTCATTGAAAAGTTATTTGCAAAAAACACTTGCACTTTCCGCACTATGTTTCGATGAATTTCACACAAATGAAAGGAAGAAATGAACTTAATTTAACACGTATTTATTAGTTTTTATACATTTGTGATGTTTTAAGTGTACACTTTCGCGAAATTCTGTATTTAATAGCAATATTCCGATGATGAAAATCCGCACAATCTTGGGTAGTTAATATAAATAACATGGAGAAAAACTAGTGTTGCCACTCTATTAAAAATAAAATGGAACTATTTTGCTGCTGCCACTCTATTAAAAATGTTTTTGTGCATCGGACACCTTTCTACGTAGGCGGCCTTCGGCCGCGCTTAGGGATTATAACCCTCAGGCAGTAGAATTCTCCTTTCTGTGTTC
>NW_016163306.1:24349-28914 GCF_001687245.7 Rhagoletis zephyria | reverse complement strand
GGCCTTCGGCCGCGCTTAGGGATTATAACCCTCAGGCAGTAGAATTCTCCTTTCTGTGTTCCAAAGAAAGGGGGCTGAACACCTTTTGCAGAGAACACCTTTCTGCGTAGGCGGAAAGTGCAAGTGTTTTTTGCAAATAACTTTTCAATGAATTAAAAATCTTAATTTCCTGTCTCGGATTGTTATTATTGGCGTTAAGACGCGTCGATTGATACCACTCTCGAACTTTTTCCGTCCATTTTGACCTACCTTCGCTAAAGTGCACTACTACCCAATATTGTTAATATTATTATAATTCTGTACTAAAACAAGATACCTATGTTAGAATATGTCGCACGTTTGATAATATAGAGAATTATTACAAAATTTAACTTTTGTGGGAAATGGCAATCAAGCTTTGTTAAATTAATATAGTTGGTATACATATCTTTGCCATTTTTGGAAGTTTAGTTATCTGTTAGACTGAACAGATTCTCCTTACTAAGCTTATCAATTGTGTGATGAAATCTCCGAAATAGCAAATTAAGTTTACAAGTTTTTTTTAAATTAAATATATGTACCTATTAATAATACTTTTTGCTGCCGCTTTTCTCTAGGCCACTCCTAGAAGAAATGTGTACTGAAAAAAGGTGCATTCGTACATATTAAAGGGCAGTATCGGAATTCAGTTTGTGAAGTTACCTTCAAATATGTAAACTACCCATACTCTAACAAAAAAGGTATGGAAGGAAGAGAAGTGAAGGTATTGGGCGCTGTATACATAAAAAATTACTCAAACAAATTATGTTCCGAAAAAAGAGGAACATAAAACAGCAGCGCTGTTAAACTTCTACAAAAAAGATGTTCCTTCAGAGTATTTTATTTATATGCTGCATAATGTTAATGTTAGAGCTGACTCTTATGTTAAATAACACTGCAAAAATCGCGACTGCTCCATGCATGCATGTAAAGAGAACTCCCTAAAGATCAAAATTAACCACAATTCATATAAAAAATATGGTCCAATTAACATTGCAATCACCTAGGGCAGGACCATATACTCCATTTCTACATTACATCAGAGTAGCATACAACTACTCCAACATATTAGTTGTGTTTTTTTACAAATTATCCAGTAACTTGCCAGTAACTCTCCAGTAACTTTATTTCTAAGAATTCGCTCTCATAGAAAAAATTTGCAAAAAAGTACGCGAACGCTTTTCCAGTAATAATTTGCAAGTTTCATGAACAGCTGATAAATTGGTTGTTTGTTCGCAGCATATTCCCAATAANATAAAAGCTGCATGTTGCCTCTGACGGCATTCGAACCCGAACATGCTGGGAGCTAACAACTAACAGCGAGCATCTCTACACGATCAGCCACAGCTAGACATGCAAATGTGCTGTCAAATGCTCAACTTCAATCACATTTCGTTAAAACCCAGCAGTGATCAGGTAACAATAACCTGGTGCAGAGACACGAGTTGGTCCGCTACAGCATGACAGAGGAACACTTTTGTAAGTACTNTTCCATGCATGTATGTAAAGAGTACTCCCTAAAGATCAAAATTAACCACAATTCATATAAAAAATATGGTCCAATTAACATTGCAATCACCTAGGGCAGGACCATATACTCCATTTCTACATTACATCAGAGTAGCATACAACTACTCCAACATATTAGTTGTGTTTTTTTACAAATTATCCAGTAACTTGCCAGTAACTCTCCAGTAACTTTATTTCTAAGAATTCGCTCTCATAGAAAAAATTTGCAAAAAAGTACGCGAACGCTTTTCCAGTAATAATTTGCAAGTTTCATGAACAGCTGATAAATTGGTTGTTTNCATGTTGCCTCTGACGGCATTCGAACCCGAACATGCTGGGAGCTAACAACTAACAGCGAGCATCTCTACACGATCAGCCACAGCTAGACATGCAAATGTGCTGTCAAATGCTCAACTTCAATCACATTTCGTTAAAACCCAGCAGTGATCAGGTAACAATAACCTGGTGCAGAGACACGAGTTGGTCCGCTACAGCATGACAGAGGAACACTTTTGTAAGTACTCCAATTTACCATAAATAAACTACATGGTCCAATGATTTTTGCAGGGAACAAACATGTAGAAACAATGTAGGGCGCTCCGAATAATTACCCAATAGCATATTTTTTATAAAGAAAGCGAACTCATTTTATACAAAGAACCAATTTTTAATTTTACAGTACGATATTTTCATTTCCCAATACCAGGCGCTCATACCCTGCANTTGTTCACTTCACAGATGCTTTTTCGCAATTAATAAAAACCAAAAACAAAAAANCTATCATGGTACATATGAAGTAGCTGCTCCCCAAAGGAACAAGTACGGAGCCGTACAAAAGCAAAGTAAAAAATAAATTTTTCAATTTATAACAATGCTCAGAAGTAAATATCATTCTGAGTAGCAAAAAAAAAATATTTTCGTTTGAAAAAAAGTAAATTTATTTATAAACATGTACACTGCCGGAACAAAGTATTGGCACAGCAAATTTTTCAAAATATATGCAACGATTNAACTACATGGTCCAATGATTTTTGCAGGGAACAAACATGTAGAAACAATGTAGGGCGCTCCGAATAATTACCCAATAGCATATTTTTTATAAAGAAAGCGAACTCATTTTATACAAAGAACCAATTTTTAATTTTACAGTACGATATTTTCATTTCCCAATACCAGGCGCTCATACCCTGCAAAAATCGTTGGACCATGTAGTCTATTTGTGGTAAATTGGAGTACTTTCAAAAGTGTTCCTCTGTCATGCTGTAGCGGACCAACTCGTGTCTCTGCGCCAGCTTATTGTTTGTTATCCGATCACTGCTCGTGTTTTAACGAAATGTGATTGAAGTTGAGCATTTGAAAGCACATTTGCATGTCTGGCTGTAGCTGAACGTGTAGAGATGCTCGCTGTTAGTTCTNAGAAAAAAGTCATGGCCGACGAAATGAGAGAATGAATTTACCTTGTAATGTTTCTATCATGGTACATATGAAGTAGCTGCTCCCCAAAGGAACAAGTACGGAGCCGTACAAAAGCAAAGTAAAAAATAAATTTTTCAATTTATAACAATGCTCAGAAGTAAATATCATTCTGAGTAGCAAAAAAAAAATATTTTCGTTTGAAAAAAAGTAAATTTATTTATAAACATGTACACTGCCGGAACAAAGTATTGGCACAGCAAATTTTTCAAAATATATGCAACGATTTCCATTATAATATTTTTGCGCTGATTTCGTATAAAAATATAGTTCATTCTACAACAAAAACCATAACAATATAATTCCTAAGCTTTGTGCAAAACTCGCGAAAATTCAGCAAATTTTCATGAAAATTGTCAACTTTTTAATCAGGCTTTTTAGAATTTTTTTGGGTATGCAGATTTTTTTGCACTTATGTTTTTTTTCCTACCAAAACCTACCAAACATTTTTTTGAGTTTTAATATTTTATTTTAAATGTAAAATTTATTAAAAACATAGCTAACATAACATTTAGTAAAACTAAAACACATCTAGTACAATAAAAACAAATTAACTGCGTATAACAATTAATTTTACTGTACATACATATGTACATATTGTCATTAGATACGAATAAAGACACGAGCTCAAAATTCGACAGCGAAAAAAAACGCGTAAAAAAATTTCGGCGAAGAAGGACTCTTAACATAGGCGAGGGCAAAGAAAGACGCGTTAACCTCTTTGACGGCGAAGAAAGACGTAGAAGACTTATTTTCGAGGTCAACTATGTTTGCGAGTATACGAATTCCCCAAAAAGTTTTTCCAGAATGATGTTGAATCCATGTTTACGCGTCCTTTTTCGAAAATCTTTCGCAAAACACCCGAGCGTCTTTATTCGTGTCGAGTGACTATATCATTATATAAATAGGCAATCATGTTTCCTTTACACCCCTTTTACGGCTAAACTGTACTTCTAAGGTATAAACAATTATATATCATTAGAAAAGTATTTTGATGCTGATGTGCAGGCAATTTTTAAAATTTCAAATTAGTTTAAAATAGAGCGAAAAAATCAATTCAAAAGTCACACCAATACCAATGCCATACATGTACATGGTGGGGCGGAAATGCCTCCTTTAATATTGATAGTGAATTAAAGAAACGTGCTAAGTAGCAGTTTGGGAATAAGATGTATGTATGTATGTACATGAATAGATTAGCCTCAAACAAGGATGAAGAGAAGGTAAAGTTGAGTATGGAGAAGAAGAAAGTGATAAATACAGAAATTAAAATAAAAGTAAAGAAACCGAGATATAACGAAGATGAAGGTGAAGATGAAGATGAAACACACCACAACTTAACCCCCACACCGTAATTCACCACACTTCAACTCTCTCACCACACCTTAACTCACCACACCTCAACTCACCACACCTTAACTCCACACACCTGAATTCACCACACCTAAATTCACCACACCTCAACTCACCACAGATAAATATCACCACACCTAATACCACCTCACCCACCCTCTTAACTCCACCACACCTAATTCACACGCCTCAACTCCCACACCCAATTCCAC
>NW_016163306.1:12962-23859 GCF_001687245.7 Rhagoletis zephyria | reverse complement strand
CAAGTACTAAGCTAAACTCCCCTCCACTTAACCCATTCCAACTAATGTTATTTTAGCTCATTCAACTTACATAAACTATCCTTAATTTTATCGGTTGAATTTCAACCGCTGGGCGAACACTAGTTATTATTATTACGTCATTGTAATCGCTCTAACCTTGCGCTATTTAAAAAGCTCAGCACTTTGGATGATGCCATGTTCCAAACAATCCTTCTCCAAGGTGCATAATCCTGCTTATTCATGCTTTGAAAGACCCTTTAACTCAATCGGTACGTTAACTTGCAGTGTGTTGTCAGGTAGCCACAAAGAGTTCTAAGTTCAAGGTATCTTTCGGAGTTCCTCCTGAAAAGTTATGAATCTCTTTGATTGTCTTATTCCCTTCGACTTCCACCAGAGTGCAGCAATTCCCAGCTAGCTCCTAAGTAGGTCTGCAGTGTATCCTTTAGATGTACCGCAGAAAGGCTCGGCACCATGCAAACGCATTTGGGCTCCACTCTTTGCAAGACAGTCAGCCCTTTCGTTGCCTTCAAACCCTTCATGTCCCTGAACCTTCCACAACGGTACGCTATCGTGGGCTCCCAGATGGTTCAAGAGTTCACAAGCCTTGATGCCGTTTTAAAAGACTCTAAGGCTTCTAACGCTGCCTGAATATTTGACATCATATTTATTTTGGCTTCAATTGCCTTCTACGATAAAACTCGCGAACCCAGAATATGGTTATGGTTATGGTACAAGCCCATTGGCAGACTTTCCTGGAATCTTGGTCCAAGTACGCCATAAAGTAAATATGGATGTTCGTATTGTATATGGGCGGCCGCCGTTATACGAACACACCTGTGAAATATTCATGTAAAATAAATTGCTAAAATGTTTGGAGGTACAAAATTTCTATTTTTCTCAAGTAACTATTACTCGTAGTCCCGAAACCTACCAAAATCAATTAAGCCTACCAACCTACCAAATGGAAAAAAACCTACCAGTTTTGGTAGGAAAAGCCCATGTTTGGCAACACTGTTCGTAAGGTAAAACCAAAATGTATTCAACAAAGTGTGACTGATTTTGACATTGCTCTCATAAGAAACAGGCTATAATGTCAAATTGAAATGAATTGTTAACCCATTTGAAAATATTTTTTTTTTAAATTTGAATTTGGTTAAAAAAAAAATGTAAACAAAAATTTTTCAAGCAACAAATATTCTTAATAAACGTGAAATTGTTAAGAGATAAACCGCCGAGGAGAGCAAGTAAGTACATTTAAAGTTTGGTAATAAGTAAGTACGTCCGACTTGGCTTAAATATTTAATGTAATGCGATTCATCTCGCGTTTGTGAAAATTACTTTAAGGAAAGTGATTTCATTTGTTGTCCGTCCGAATCAAGCACTTTCAAACGACTCGTTTATACCCAAACTTTTTAGCATGAAAAAAATTTAATTTAAAAATTGTTAAAGTTAAGCTCTCATATATAATTGGAAACAAATGTAAAATCATACTTTGAGAAGTGTCGAATAATGTTTAGGATAAAAAATATAATATAAAAATAAACGAACAAAAGCATAAAACTTGAGCAATTAAAAACAAGAAAATTGCTAAAACGATTTTATAAACAATTTGTTTTATTTTATTGACAAAATATATATATTCCACGTAATGTAAGTAAAACAAAACTATAATCAAAATAAAAGCCAACGGTATGAGTGCTGACAAGCATCCCTGAGGGCTAATTCGTTTTTTTATACTTTTTGACATTATAGTACCTCAAAAGAGAGCCGCACTGAGTTGTCAATCACACCTTTTTTAATACGCCTTGGGTAAAACCAAGGCATAACAGGCTAACCTAATATTCACGCACGCCGCCAATTTATTGTCAAAAATTTCTCATGCACATGCAACTTGTATGAGATCAACCGAAATTGAACGGCGTGCGTATGAAGCTAACTCAATTTCCAATTTTTGTTCTGCGTGACATTTTGATTTGACGTTTCGCTCAATGAAATCAAATGCAAACGCATGCAAGTCAATTTCGGGTGACGCAAAAAAACAAATTCGTTCTATGAAATGTTTCACAATTAGAGAATTTCAAGAACTTCATCACAAACATAACGCGTTCGTTAGGTTATTTAAGGCGGAAAACGACCATCAAACCATAATCTTAGCCGATGTACGTGCCAATGGAAATCGTTAACGTGAAAATATTCGACCAAAAGTTTCAATAAAAAAAATAAAAAAAATATTTTGTGCGGGGCGAAGTTCGCCGGGTCTGCTAGTGATTCATAAAAACACTCTTTTTGGAAATTTAGAAGCGCTACATCAGAATATTATTATTTGTGATAAAAAAAACAGGCGTATTTTTTTATTTTGAAAAAAAGTTCTTTTTAGAGGTCGCGCTGGTCGGTTTTTTATAAACGCTGATGTTTTCAATTTTCTTTATCCATTTTTTTTTAATGATTGGATTTCTTCCAAACCCTGCACTCGAGAGGTTTTGGGGTCGCCGATTACGAAACTGAAATAAACTTTTTTAAATGCAATATGGCGATCAAATAAAAAAAAAATACTAAAACTAAAACGTTGATACTGAACGTTTTAAACATTGTCAAGGGTTTAAATTCGTTCCAGTGGGTTTCTGGGGTTGTTGATTATGAATCTGATGTCAGAGTTTCAAAATTCAAAATGGCGGATCCAAAATGGCGATCAATTTTTTTGAAATGGTTCGATTTATTACTACTGAATCCAATCAATATACTCAAGTATTCATGTGAAGAGTTTTTCTGCTGGTTATTTGCAGTGCTTTAGTACATATCGATAGTCCTCGGCAATAACGATACAATTCAACATTTAATATTTTTCAGTATAGCCAATTAAAGATTTTGCGTTTCATAATTTAGCAATAATATATCTTGGAGCGTACTTAATTTGGATTGTTTGAAGTTGTTTGGCAGGGAAGATCTGTAAGTTTTCAAATTCTGATATTTAGTAAGGATTACACGGAAAATATAAAATAAATCCACTGATATTACTGAACAAGGACACAAAACGAAAGATGTCGATATTTTCCATAAAAGCGTCACTGTCGATAGTTTTTGACTTATGCCAATATTTACAATAAATATGGAACATGTGCCACTGTTGGGTAGCAAGGGTTGTTTGATGCGGTTTTCAGGAAAATGGCACAACTGCGCTCTTGCCGGATTAGTAACAAGTAACATGTGTCGATTTCTCACAGAAAAATTTTGTTATATATTAATATAGTCGGCTATATAACTCAAAAACATGAAAATTTTAATTGTGTCGTTATTGCGGAAAAATTCCATGTCAACCGAATTACTTTACTGGTAATATTAGACTGCATCACTCCCCATAAAAAAAATCAGTACTGTTTTTCCATTGGAATTATAAAATCTGTTATATTAAGATTTAAATGAGCTGGCCCGATTTGAAAATACCTCCAAAAATTTAGTTTTTTATGAATTAAAATAGTTTTTCGAATATTTAAAAAAATCAACTCAGATGACAGCAGTTAAAGCTTACAAGATTTGCATAAAATTATATACAAAAATTTCAACGGGATTATAATACATTGATGCTGTTAAGATTGGTTTAAGAAAAACCTGAATAGCATAGCCAAAACTACATAAACCGATTTAGACTTGTGGGGTATCATTGAAAGGTATTTCTCACGATTTCCATTAAATCCATTCAAAGTGTTGAAGACAGATGTAATATGAATGAGGGTCATTCCAAGTTGGATAAAGATGTATTGATATTTGAAAAAAAAAATTGGTAAGAAATAAAAATCGTGCGAATACGTTTCCAATGATACCTCATAAGGAATCTTAAAAGAGCACTTAAAAGGGGACAACTATAAGTAGAATGGTAAATGGGGTACGAAGAAGTCAGGTAGTTAGGCGGGTTGAATAAATAAACGGGGAGGTACTCATGATAGGGATTTTCTTTAGATTACATTAAAAAATTAGCGGGTTAGGAACTTATGCGTGAGGGGACTTAAGCGGATTTCACTGTAATTGTTGGTCATTACTTCATACCAACATAATCATTTTCACTGTATGAAACCTATGTAAAATAAAACAGGTTTATCCGGTTTTTTCTTAATTTATGTCCGTCTGTCCGTCTACACGATAACTCGAGAAAAAATTAATATATGTCAACGAAATTTGGTAAGTTGATTGCCCTTTATCCGAGGAAGGTTGAGATTGAAAATGGGCAAAATCGGACAATAACCACGCCCACCTCCCATATAACGGTATTTTCGAAATATGCAAAAACTACGATATTTCCGCAAATACTCGATCAAAATTGTTGAAAGTTGGTATGCGAAGAAGCATTTGGGCATAAAAGAAAACAGTTATGAAATTTTTGGAAAATGGGCCTGGCACCGTCCACGTATGATGAAATGCCGTATCTCAGTAGTCCCTTCAGCAATCCCCACCAAACACGGTGCGAACATTGCTAACGGCCTAGCTAAGAAACCCGTTGAAAGCTTTTGAAATCAGACAAGAACTACGCCCACCTCCCATATAACGGCAATTTAGAGA
Source organism: Rhagoletis zephyria (assembly GCF_001687245.7). Classification (NCBI taxonomy): domain Eukaryota; kingdom Metazoa; phylum Arthropoda; class Insecta; order Diptera; family Tephritidae; genus Rhagoletis; species Rhagoletis zephyria. The sequence continues at coordinate 19,308 of NW_016163306.1, read as the reverse complement.
AATACGAAAATTGCGATAAATTAGTAGCTATTTAAGCTAATTTATTCAAAATCGATATATACAATGACCTCTTAGCAGAAAATGATGCTTAGGGAAATTTTTGGAAACTAGGCGTGGCACCACCCACTTACGCTCAGATATGTGTATCTCGGTAACCGGATTATCAATTTATACCGAACTTGGCACAATTATCAACCTTGGCACAAAACAGCAATATGTTGAATATTTTTTAAATCATAATAAAATTACTTCCACTTACCATATAACGGTAAATTTCATAAATAAGAAAACTCCGATGTTTCAATAACTAAAGACGCCAACTTACAACAATATCTTAACCAGATACAAGATTACTGATTTTTGTAAACTACAAAAGTGTATATGGAGTGTATAGCCTTACCGTATAGCCTTAAGTGTAAGTGTACCGTGTGTCCAATTATTTCAATATAACTATCATAGCATATTATCGAAAAAATACTCTTACTTATCATGCAGTTTATTGCAAGGTGAGAAAACGATATTTAATACGTGCGCCGGGTATATAAAGTTCGGTTTCGCCCGAACTTATACTTTTTTACTTGTAAATAATATTTTAGTTTTCGTTCGAGCAAACGCACAGTGTCTCCTTATTGGGCAAAAATCGAAAATTTTTTTGCTGCAATGTAAAAGTGTTTGGTATTTTTGGAAAGATATTTTATACACTACTAGCCAATGCCCGCTTGCTTAGCGGCGCCTAATAAGAAATTTTGCGTGGGCCAATGTAAAAACAGCCTTTAAAGGAAAAACGGTATGTAAAGTAAAAAATTGAAACGATTATATGGAATATGGAATACTAATCCCTTTCGATGCATAAGCTTTGCCGATGGTCTTAAATATTTCCACCTGTGAGATCTCTACCAAGCGTACATAATCTTCTTTGATCTTGCAACTACAATATAGGTACGATGCGTAAGCTAATAAAAGTCCTTATAAGGAAACCTTAGATCACAGGTGAACGTTTTCTGTTATAGTAGGGCCAAGAATCCTCGCTACCCAACAGAATGAAGAGTTTTCGCATACATCGGCTAAATGAGTCGTGTGATCTCTTGAATATCGTTTAAATGAAGCCATTGATATACCAACCGTTTTCCTTCTTGGACGGATGGGGTCGAATCTTTCTTTGTCAATTCGCCACTTTTACAATTCGTCTTAATATTTATGAACTGGGTTCTTTGAGTCTTACTGCCGCAATAATGGCCGCCCTGAGCAATTTCGTTAATCGGAGGTAAATGCAAGATCGCATTAAGGCTGTATGAGGGCGTCAGACAAAGGTGCGATTACACAATTTCATTTAGCCTTCTGAAAAGTAATTTCGTATAAAATAAACATAGGGCCAAAGCAGCCCAAACACATGGGGTTTCTATATATTACGGCTGCAGTGCCATCCTTCTGCAAAACCATTGCTTATCATGAAATGAATACGCATTATGAATTTCAGCCAGGTTGTTTAAAAAATAAGGATTTTATAAATATCTCGACCATACAGCTGCTCCATGTTTAGCAAACGAATTCATCATACAGGTGGCTGACATCGCGAAATTGACCGAAATCGGTGAATAAATAAATATACTTATAAATGACTCGACTCCAGAGCCACCAAGCGAGTTTTCTATGGTTAGTCTATAGGTAATAGGATCATGAAAGGTATAACCTCCGACAGTTTGACTGAATTCTGTCCAGTGCCTTTTGAGTTTAGTCCCAAGAACAAATTCATAATTCAAAAATTATTCGAAGTTTTCACAAAATATTTTACCTTTTCCCAAAAATTTGAAAGAAAGTAACAATTGCTAAATGCGATTTAAAAATCTAGGAGAAAATGGTTCCCAGTCGAATGATGCTTGCCTATCTATATTTAGGACGTTAGCATATGGCGGTTCCAGAGATAGGCGATATGAGAAGTTCAGTTCCCCAGCGTAGTTGGTTTAAGAGATATATTGGTGCCCTCAAAAAAGGGGTTTCAACCTTCTTTTGTGACGCATATACATATATATGTAGATATACCTATCATTCTCCTACTGTATAAGAACGTTAGGAATAACCCGGCCCCAGCGCGTCCTACCGTGTAATTTTTTAGTCCAAATATTCCTTTTCAATTGGCTAACAAATGTTCTAAATATCAGCCAAATCTGCACCTAATTTTAATTTTAAGAAATATCCCGATCCCCCCCGCCAACTAGTGATTACATTTTTAGTCGGAGTATTTCCCTTTAAGGTCAGATATGTCAGATACGTGCCAAACATGAGCGAAAGCGGTCGAGCCGTTTGGTAATTTAGTGACATTCAATATACGGAAAACTCTATGAAATTGTGAAATCGTGACGTCTCAGCTTTCTTAAATTTTTGGCAACAACAACAAAGAGTTTTGAATTTCTTTAAATCAACAAACCTTCCACACAGACGAACCAAAAAAGTACTTTTTACAGAATTGAAATCGGTCAGCCGTTTGGTCAGGCATCGCGCTCATACGAAAGACATTTCATTTACTTATATATATGTATATAGATAAAAAAAAAATAAATAGAAATTTAGCTATAAAATGAATTATACATATGTATGCCGCCAGGAAGCCACTAAAATCAACAAATTTTATACTAAGAATATTAATAAGAGCATAGCCATGCGTAAGCTCTTCACCAAAACAAATGTCAAAAATACATTCTTTGAAATGGTTTGGTTTAAAGTTTTTTATTTCCATACTAGCTGTACCCTGCCACGCTTTGCTGTGGCATATTCCTGTTACATGGATGATAAATGATCAACGAAATAAAGCATACGTTTCAGATAAGTTTGATTTTGCAATACCTGTTTGTAGGTACACAATATTTTTCGCTTTTCCATTCTCTACGTAGATATCAAGGCTATCTGGTTTGCCGACACACAACATATATTTGTCCATGTGGTTTACAATCGGCATCTAAATCTAAACCATACTTTTCCAAAGGTTGACCTTGATCATTATAGATTATGATTCCGAATGCCAATCGAATTGGGATTTGCCAGCTTCTAAATTTAAATGGTGTATCGGTCGGAAACATGACAATTCTTCACCTTTGAAAGGCCACGCTAAAATATTTGCTTTCACTACGTTGTTCATCAATTTCTTAACTGCGAGTCGCTTGCCGTTGCAGAGTTTTGGCTGATTAATATTCCGCAACATGATAATTGCCACACCTATTTTCAATTTCAGTATATTGGGTAATCCCTGGAAGATCAGTCGAAAAAATTCAGTTAGATAATTAACTGCTTCATTTGTTTCCACAATATTTACATATATGTTATTTCATCACTGCGAATCCTGGATTGAAAAACATTATTGAGTTGATAGACATCCTTATTCTTCGCGGCAAGAATAGCTCGTTCACTGAGGCAATCATGATTCCTATAATTAATTTGAATATCCGGAAACATTATTTCGATCAGTTCTCCTTTCGATGTTTCTAAGTTGCAAAAATTATCGGGCAATAAAGTTCGTCCTAATCTCTCATTGACTTGCAGCTCTCCGGTCCCTATGTTCAGTAATTTTCGCGAGAATACCTAGGCAGATTAATCGCTCTTTAGTTGGACACGCATATTCGTAGTCAACTGCAATGTATGTATGTTCGTCTTGCCACAATGTTTAATATTTCAGGCATGCATTTATATCGCCCGCTGGTGTCAATCGAGAAATTACAGGCAATGTTTGCGTAAAATCTCCTGCGAGCAATATCAATGCATTCCCGAATAGCTGAACATTTCTACGGAAATCTCGCACCGATTTTGTATGTCCCATCGTGCACTCATCCCAAACAATGAGTTTAGATTTTTTTAATAACTACTTTTCCCACACCGGATGTTCTGGAAATATTGCCCGTGGGAGTTTCGATGATTTGTATGTTCAATGGCAGCATAAGAGCTAAATGATAATGTTTCCACCTGGTAACAATACAGCAGATGTTCCAGACGAAGCGAGAGCTACGGTTATGTAATATTTTCATCGCACCGTTGCCACAATCTTATAAAGAATGTTGACCTAGTTCCTCCTGGCGCATACAATAAGAAGATAATTTATCATTTGAATTGGACAAAGCACGCCAGCTGCTTCTCTCTGTGCCAACTTACGCCAATTGGTAATTCCACGTGAAGCCAAGTCCTTTTCCACTTGGTCTTTCCATTGCAGTGGGCACCTCCTTCTTCCTCTTCTACCACCAGCGGATTGCGGGTCGAACACTTTTAGACCTAAAACGCGGTTCCCATTCGAAAGACATGGCGAAGCCAACGCAACCGCTGTAAAGCTTATATAGCTGATCGTTCCATCGTCTGCGGTACTCATCGTCGCCAACACGTAGGGGCCTTTAAATCTTCCGTAAGATCTTTCTCTCGAATACTCCAAGTGCCGCCTTATCGGATGTTGTCATTGTACATTCTTCTGCGCCATATACCAGCATGGGCATCATGAGTGACTTATATAGTGTAGTTTTTGTACGTCCGGAGAGAACTTTACTCGCAAATTGCCTACTTAGTCCAAAGTAGCTCTTGTTCACTACAGTAATTCGGCATTGTATTTCGATGCCGACATTATTATCGGTGTTATGCTGGTTTCTAACTAAACGAAATTGTCTACTTTCTCGAAATTACAACTGGCAACAGTGACGTTGGTGCCAAGGCGCGAGTCTTCGTTGATATCCAAAACCAATCGCTTTACTTCGTTACCCAACTTGGAAAAGGCAGGAGAGACTTCGAGGTTTTTGTTACCGATGATGTCGATGTTATTGGCATACGCCAGAAATTACACGCCCTTGTTAAATTCCCTGTAGTCAAATGAACTAGTTGTAAACTACCTCACATCTAGTACGAACCGCATGCCCAACTAGTCAGCCAACTGTCTTTTTTCCATGCAATCAACTGGTATTTTTAACGTGGGGATGTCCTACGAGATGGCAATTGTCAGATTTCGGTCAGAAATATACCAGTCTCGTACTAGTTCAAAATAGACAGAAAAATACTAGTCCAATTATGGACCAAAACCACTACTTTGGAAGTCAAAAAATAAATTTAATTCATGACTATACAAAAAAAAAACTTTAATCAAGAACACTTATACATTACACATTTTTATTTAGCAGCCTTAGATTCGCCAATAATAAGTGTTAAATTTTTTGAGTATTAATTAATAGGAATAATAAATACATAAATATTTCAAACTATCGGACATAAATTTAAACGCAATTTCCATTAAATGATATTAAAGTAAAAGCTTTCAGGGTACAATAAATACTATATTTTTATCTTTTTTAATAATATTGAATATGGAAAAGAAAACATTTTAGTTAAAAATAAAACGAACACTTTCGATCATTTTTGAGTGAACTAAAATAAAAATAAAGTGTTCACTAAAATAAATTAAATTCATTAACTTTGCACATTTCAATATTTTATTTTTAAAAGTTTATAAAATGTTTAAAGTTGAGATTTGAATAAAGTTGAGATAAGAATAAAATAAATAAATAATTCAATTATTAATATTTATTTGTCTGTATGTACTTTGGCTTGTTGATTGATACTGGAAATTAATCAAATAATTATATTATCCAATCGTGTAATTAAAAAAAGTCAAAAATAATTTATAATGATCAAAAATAACAAAATAATCATGTAATTAAAATTAATGGATTAATTAACAACTTGTATTTAATTTTTAACCATTAAAAAGGTGCTAATATTTGTATTTAATCATGCTTTAATTCATACATCATTATTTAACAGGTCTGGTATAATTGAATATGTACTCGATTTAATTGTTTACAATATACCCAAATAAAAGTTATAATATTTTGTGTACTTTATTATATTAAATCAAATAAAACAGGGCACGAATAAATCGTTTTGTACTTGGTTAAAGTCTGCTCATTTTCGGACTAGTTCGGTGTCAGTCAGGAAATTCTAGTTGTAAACTAGTATTTTTCCTGACTAGTTTGAGGTTTCACTGCAGGGTTCTTAGATATTTGAAAGTCGGAAAAACTCAACGCTAAAGCAGGCACATTCTCTTTACTCGCAATATAGTACGTAGTAGGCTATGGCGACCCAAGTGAAGTTGTTTATGACTAAAAGAAACTATTTTATAATGTTAGGGAATGGTGACACCAATTTTAATTTTCATTACGGATTTTTTGAACAGCTTTCATGGGAGATTTTTATATTTTCGTTAGGTATGATTTTTATTATTTTTATACCCGAGCGCACTTGTGCACAAGGGTATTATAACTTTGTTCACATAACGGTTGTTTGTAACAGGCAAAACGAATCGAGATAGATATAGACAAATGTATAC
>NW_016163306.1:0-12937 GCF_001687245.7 Rhagoletis zephyria | reverse complement strand
AAATTTTCAAACAGGTGGCAGCCTTCCTCAAACATATTTTCTACTGCAGGTCTTTTAAAAACACATTAGTTTGCTACCCACGTTGTAATATTTCATTTGTTAAATCAATTTAACTGACTTACAATTTTTAAATAGGTGACAACCCTCCTCAAAAGTATTTCGAAAACTCTTCTTTCATAAACCTCTTTAATTTGATACCTATATCAATTAAATTGGGTTGAATTTTCAAACAGGTGGCAACCCTCCTCCTCGAACATATTTTCGGCTGTTAGCCTTCTTAAAAATCTAAAGTTTGATACCCAAATTACCGTATTTCATTTATTTTATCAAAATAACTGAGTTTTTGAGTAAAATTGCCACATCTTTGAAAATTTAGGATGTGGAGATTTTACTCAAAAATATTTCCTCTTAAATTTAATATCTATTTTGTAATATATCATTTAGTTTATCAATTTAATTGCGCTACAATTTTAACAGGTGGCAACCCTTTAAAATATTTTCGACTGTAAGCCCCCTTAAAACTCTTTAGTTTGATACCCACTTTGCAACATTTCATTTACTTTATCAATTTAACTGAGTTAAAATTTTAAAATTGGTGGCAACCCTTCTCAAAATTATTACCAACAGTTATCTTTCTAAAACCTCTTTAATTTGAGACCCATATTGTAATATTTCATTTATTTTATCGATGTACTTTAGTTCAATTTACAAACAGGTGGCAACCCTTTTCAAACATATTTTCAGCTGTAAGCCTTCTTAAAACTCTTTAGTTTGACACCCACATGACAATATTTCATTTATTTCATCAATTGGACTGTGTTAAAATTTTCAAATAGGTGGCAACCCTTATCAAAAATATTTCCAGCAGTTATCTTTCTTAAACCGCTTTAATTCGATACCCATATTGTATTAATTTATTTATTTTATCAATATATTTGGGTTTAAAAATTTTCCAATAGGTGGCAAACCTCCAATTTTTTGTGGTATCATTGGTTCTGGTATTATACCGAACAATACAAAAAAAAAAATTATTCAAATCGGTTCAGCCGTTCTCGAGTGACATACGAACACAACATTTTTATTAATATAGACAGATAGTAGAGAGTAGAGTGGTTCATAAAAACACTCTTTTTGGAAATTCATAAACGCTGCATCAGAATATTGTTATTGGTGATAAAAAAAGAGACACGTATTTTTTTATTTTGAAGAAAAAAAATTCTTAGAGGTCGCGCTGTTCGGTTTTTTATAAAAACGCCGATGTTCTCAATTTTTTATTTTCTTGACATATTAAAATGTAGCTAAAAATGTGGTGTTTACATATCATTACTCTGGTATTATTGGGGGACTTTCCCTTAATTACACACCTGTCTTGGACAATTAGAATGGGTCTAGTTCCCGAAAATATGCTTTCGAAAAAACATTAGTAAAATTAAAACGTTGATATTGAACGATTTACGCATTGTCATGGGTTGGAACTTGTTACCAGAGGGTTTCTGGGGTTGCTAATCAGTTTTTCGAAATTCAAAATGGCGGATCCAAAATGGCGGTAATATTTTTTTTTTAAATGATTGGATTTGTTCGAAACCCGGCACTCGAGAGTTTTTGGAGTCGCCGATTACGAATCTGAAGTCAATTATTTTTTAATTCAAAATGGCGGATCCAATATGGCGATCAAATTAAAAAAAAGTACTAGAATTAAAACGTTGATACTGGACGTTTTAAACATTGTCAAGGGTTAAAACACGTTTCCAGTGGGTTTCTGGGGTTGCTGACTCCGAATCTAATGTCAGATTTCCAAATTCAAAATGGTGCGTCCAAAATGGCGACCAACTTAAAAAAAATGATTGGATTTGTTTGAAACTCTTAACCGCCATTTTGAATTTTGAAAATCTGATATCAGATTCGTAATAAGCAACCCCAGAAACCCACTGGAAACGTGTTTTAACCCTTGAAAATGTTTAAAACGTTCAGTCTTAACGTTTAAATTTTAGTATATTTTTTTAATTTGATCGCCATATTGGATCCGCCATTTTGTATTTAAAGAAATTGACTTCAGATTCATAATCGGCGACCCCAAAAACTCTCGAGTGCCGGTTTTCGAACAAATCCAGTAATTTTTTTTTAAATGGACCGCCATTTTGAATTTCGAAAAACTGACTTCAGATCCCTAATTACCAACCCCAGAAACCCCCTGGTAACAAGTTCCAAGCCATGACAATGCGTAAATCGTTCAGTATCAACGTTTTAATTTTACTAGTCTCTTTACGAGAGCATATTTTCGGGAACTAGGCCCATTCTAACTGCCCAAGACAGGTATGTAATTGAGGGAATGTTCCCCAATTCTACCAGATTAATTATATGTAAAAAACAAATTTTTAGCTGCATTTTAACATGTCAAGAAAATAAAAAAAAACTGAGAACATCAGCGATTATATAAAAAAACCGACAAGCCCGACCTCTAAAACAACTTTTTTTTCAAAATAAAAAAACACGTTTCTCTTTTTTTATCACAAATAACAATAATTTGGGGTAGCGTTTATGAATTTCCAAAAAAAAAAATTTTACCCACTCTAGTAGAGAACTTCATTATTAAACATTTTGCAATAAAATTAAACACAGAGAGACCCTGCGGTATTCCAGAAAAACAATTTTTTTATTAAAAATTCAAAAAATGGTAAATTTGAATGGAATGACAAAAAATATATATGTACATGTAAAAATTTGTTATTTTTTATTATTTTATTAAATAGTATGGGTTTTTAGCTTTCGAAAGAAGAAATATAAAACTGCTAATTTTTTGCACTTTTTCAAATAAAGGTGTTCTTACACGATATGTATTTGCATGTGTGCATGCCACTTTTTACATATGGAAATGTCAACATATCGTGTAAAGGCAAATTAGATTTGTATCTGTACAAAGCAGATACACCGTACATACGAAATAGAAATGTTTCTATTTTGATCTGACACACAGATAGAATAATCTGAGTTTAGTTTATTTCGTTTTCAAAGAACGTATTTTTAAGTAAATAAAGACTGTGAATTTGACAGCCATATGCAATTATTGTAAAAGTGACATTTATAGATGCAAATACATATCGTGTAAGAACACCTTAATGCGTTTTTTGCTAACGCATTTTCATTTTTGTCAGTGCCATCAGATCTGCACGATGCACTCTATATTCAAAAATGAAGTGTCAGACAATAGAGGTTTATTCAGAGTTGCCACGTGTTAAAGAATTAAATTCAAATTTTTAATAAATTAACTGGATTATTAAGAGATGGGTGTCAATTGAATTGTGCAGGAAAAGAGGTTATTTTTTAACTACAAGTAGAGGGTTGCCACCTGTTAAAAAAGCAAATTCCATTAGAATTAAAGGAATTATGTTATTGAAATAGATAGGTATCACCATATGGGAGTCAGACAAAAGAGGTTTAAGAAGGTTTTAGCTTGCAAATATTACGAAGAGGGTTGCGACCTGTTTGTTAAGTCAACTTTAGATAAACTAAAAAAAATAGTTGTGTCAAACCGAAGGTTTCCGACATCGTATTTGTTATTTTATTACAAATACATACATTGTAAATCAGTGATTTGTTCTGATTACATTCTTTTAAATTACTGGAATGTTACTCTTCACTTATTTCTTGGTTAATATGTCTAATTTATATATACATATTGCAGCTACTTATTTCTTTAATTAAAGTGAATTTGATTTTTTTAACATATGACATCCCTTCAGTTGATACCGTTGAGTTCGTAATAGCCTCGTAAAATTACGAGTTTTACATAGTTTAAGACTTTGTGACTTTCAGCGAATACCGTTATTATATTGCGCTTTTATGATCCAATAGTCGTTTGAACAAATCTGTACCAGTGTTGCAGGTAGCTTGGTTAATAAAATCCCGTCTAAATACAACCTAAATCCCGTTTTATAGTAAAGTTATTACAGAAATCCCGCGCTATATATTATACATAAAATGCTTTCGGATGAAAAACACAAGTATGTACATACTTAGATATGCAATATTACATAGGCTTTATATACATTACGGCGGGCCAATTCTTTTGACTATGCGCGCATAGCATAAGAGGATTCTACTTTACCGAGGAAACCATGCGTCACAAATCAATTAGGAGTTCGCCATACTGAGAAAATACATAGGTTTAGAAGAAAAGGTGGACATTTTTACAGTTGTGCGCTCTGGTGGTTTTAAGAAAAAGAGAAGTGCAGAAATCGATTCCTCATACCAAGAAACAGCATGTTTTGTACAAAATTTAAGCAATTCTTTACGACACTACAGCAAAGTGTTAAGAAACCTATTTGCGCAATTCATAAAATTCCAAATTTATTTTAAAGCCATGATTTCTTCGGTAGAGTTGATTAGAATTACACGTATGTATATGCAAAATGCGCATAGACGATAAAATCTCCTATCCAAATTGACCCGCCTTAATATGCCTACATATTTTATTTTCTTAATTTTTAAATTTCTAAAGACAAGAATAATTTATACAAACAGCCTTTTGATCACTTGGCTGACATTTCATTGGCTAATCTTAGTTTAAACCAGCCAGCTCTGGCGTTTAAACTATGTCTAACCACAGCCGTGCACTGAAAAAATGGCCCTAAGTCGCACAATTAAATTGTTTGTTAGGTAAATTAGAGCTGACTACACATATTTAATGCTTTTTCGCTTAATCTATTTCTCTTTTTCGTTTTGATGTTAGTAACCAGTGAACTATTTACTGCCCCTTTGTTAACGACTACCTCCCAAACGTTTGCCATGGGCAAGTTTTACTATTTGCATTATCAAAGAATAGAATCACTCAAAATACTTTTCAGAATCTAGAAACTCAAAACATCTGAAAAAAGAATAAATGGTTGGAGACTTCTAACTTCTATCACTTTATTTTTCCCAAATTACTTTTTGTATAACTCATAAACTTGCTATTACAAATTTATTTATTATTATTACCACATTTTTTTTGTATTTTATCATTTCGGTCAAGAATAATCGTTAGTTTGGATTCTTGTTTTTCGATTAATTTTAAACGTTATATTGGAAACTGCTTTCTTATGACTGCATTGAATTCTTTATGTTCTGAAATCTGATAGGTTATGATAAGTGGTCTGAAACTATCGATAGTATGCGATAGTTCTTTAGAAACTATCCATAACTATCGATAGTCTTCAAAACTTACAATATGGCTTTATATTGCGCCTGGCATATTTGTAAAAAATATTTCTTACAAGATCAGAAAGTCGCAAGCTTAGGGTGAAAGTTTGCTAAGTCCATTTTCAGAAATTTGACAGGATGGAAAACCTTCTTATAGCCATTTTGTTCAAGAATTTTTCAAAACTTTTATTAAAATATTTTGAGTGATTAAGCAAAGCAAAACTTCATATGAATTAGAAAGAGCCGTTGCTTATTAAAATATCTATATTAAAATATTTGTTTAGACCTATTTACTTTATTCAATATCAGATATGTTATTATTCAATATCAGTTATATTTCTTAATTCAATGTCAGATATTTACCACTTTCAGTTCTCTTCACGACACTATCCATATTTTTCACTTATCAAAACACCCTCTGAAACAGGAAAATGCTGATAAATGTACGCTGCCGAAATATTTTTTATTAAAGATGCTTTATCAACAGCGCATGCAAAGTGACAATAAGCAATAAAACAAAACTATCAAAAACTATCGATAGTATTGAAAACTATCGATGGTGGTACGATAGTCAAAAACCATCAATAGTATCGACAGTGCTGTCGATAGTTTCAGACCACTAGTTATTAAAAAAAAAATAAATAAAAATAATAATAATAATTTGACCTTTACACATTTGTCTACGAGTTAGGTCGAGCTTCTCCTCCAATTTGTAGTGTGTATCCTGATATTGTTACACAAATAGAGGGACCTACAGTTGCCTCCGAAAGGCAAATGGTTTTTGTGAGAAGCTTTTTTATGGCGCGAATACACTTGGAGGTTTGCTATTGTCTGCCGAGGAGAATACTTTTTTGGATGCAGCTCTGACCAAAAATCGAACCTTGGTCCCACCGAGTGGAAGTACGTACCTCTAAAAATTGCAAAAAGTGGGTCACGTAGTATGGGTACGTTCCCTTACGGTACACATCTTTGTTGTCGCTGGTTCATTTGTTTAATTCATACATACATATCGTCATTTAAAGTACAAAACCGCGTATAAACAAAATGCAAAACCGCGTAGTGAGGTGGCATAATTTATTTTCTAGATAGTAAAAACACTCATATTTCAAAATGGTTCTCTTTTTTATAAAGCAATCGCAAAGATTGAGCCAAGAGCTTGTGTGAGCAAATCCAATTTTTGGCAGCAAATGCCATTTACGCTCCAATGTTGATAATGTTATATGTTGAGGGTGCAATGCCAGCACCGCAAGCTAAATCAATAATAAATTAACACAAAAAAAAAACAGTAAGCGCAATGCTGTATCCGGCTATGCCTAAGGTACATACCTTTCATGAACATCACAAAATATTACTTTAACAGATTACTGCATTTGAAATTAGTCGTTTGGGAGCTAAACAAAATTTTTATATTATCCGCATACATAGATAGAGGAGTTAATACCAGGGTTGTTGCGAATATTCGCATTCGTATTCGCAACCGCGGAGCTTCCGCATTAATTTTAACATTCGCATTCGCATTCGCATCCGCGGATGTTAGCTTCTAAACATCCGCATTCGCATCCGCGGATGTCTAAAATTCCACATTCGCAACATCCCTATTACATACAAATACATGGTATCTAAAAAATCATATCTAAATAAAAATCAGTTGTGTGTGATCGATATGTAAAGCGGTAACACAATGTGCTTAGCTGCCTAAATAAGGGAGTTATTTCGGACAAACTTGTATTTGAACAATAAGTGGTACATATAGATAAGACAGCACCGGTCTAGACGATTTTCTCAGTATGATTATTTAAAAAATATTTCACGAAATTTCAAGGTTTTAGATGTCCAAATAAAGGAGTTTTAAAGTAAAACCCCATATGCATACATATAGGTATGAACAATCAGTTGTGCGGAGGCAAGAGCTTATAGTGACCGGATACTGCGAAATTTCATGTTCCTAGCTACATAAATGGAGGAGTTATAACGAAAAATAGTGACCCGATCTTTGTTATTTTCATTGAAAGTATTCTGTTGATAATGGGTGGAAATAGTGTAAAATTTAATGTTCCTAGCTGCATAAATGGAGGAGTTATAATGAAAGGTCTCATATCTGAACAATCAATTATAGGGGAGTTATATGTTATAGTGGTCCGATTTTTTCGGATAATTGACTGCTTCCTAGGACATCGCCATGTTAAAGTAAACAGTTCGTTCCAAGGAAGAAAATCAGATCTTCAATTAGTTGTGGTGGTTAAAAACTGGTTGAACATCGATATTTAAACTAGTTTATTTCCGTACTTGGTACGTAAACATACACAAGCACATGCATACATATGTAGCCACATATANATACCTTTCATGAACATCACAAAATATTACTTTAACAGATTACTGCATTTGAAATTAGTCGTTTGGGAGCTAAACAAAATTTTTATATTATCCGCATACATAGATAGAGGAGTTAATACCAGGGTTGTTGCGAATATTCGCATTCGTATTCGCAACCGCGGAGCTTCCGCATTAATTTTAACATTCGCATTCGCATTCGCATCCGCGGATGTTAGCTTTTAAACATCCGCATTCGCATCCGCGGATGTCTAAAATTCCACATTCGCAACATCCCTATTACATACAAATACATGGTATCTAAAAAATCATATCTAAATAAAAATCAGTTGTGTGTGATCGATATGTAAAGCGGTAACACAATGTGCTTAGCTGCCTAAATAAGGGAGTTATTTCGGACAAACTTGTATTTGAACAATAAGTGGTACATATAGATAAGACAGCACCGGTCTAGACGATTTTCTCAGTATGATTATTTAAAAAATATTTCACGAAATTTCAAGGTTTTAGATGTCCAAATAAAGGAGTTTTAAAGTAAAACCCCATATGCATACATATAGGTATGAACAATCAGTTGTGCGGAGGCAAGAGCTTATAGTGACCGGATACTGTGAAATTTCATGTTCCTAGCTACATAAATGGAGGAGTTATAACGAAAAATAGTGACCCGATCTTTGTTATTTTCATTGAAAGTATTCTGTTGATAATGGGTGGAAATAGTGTAAAATTTAATGTTCCTAGCTGCATAAATGGAGGAGTTATAATGAAAGGTCTCATATCTGAACAATCAATTATAGGGGAGTTATATGTTATAGTGGTCCGATTTTTTCGGATAATTGACTGCTTCCTAGGACATCGCCATGTTAAAGTAAACAGTTCGTTCCAAGGAAGAAAATCAGATCTTCAATTAGTTGTGGTGGTTAAAAACTGGTTGAACATCGATATTTAAACTAGTTTATTTCCGTACTTGGTACGTAAACATACACAAGCACATGCATACATATGTAGCCACATATATCATATATCGTAAACGTCAAATTGTGTGCTCGCAATCGCCCGAACTGTTATATTTGCTTCGCCATAATTTAACCTTAGATAAGAAAATACAAATTTGCTTTTGACCTCCCAATGCTATTGGTTTAGTTGCTTACAATTGATTTAGCGTCAGCTATAGCATCAGTTGCCATCAGGGATGCTAACTCGTGGGAATTCCCCGATTTTGCGAATTGCATAGATATACTCTTGAGTAACAAATTTTATTTAATTGATTTTCAGTTAAATTGTTCTTACACATTTTTGGATACATAAATGTAATTACATATGGGCATTCCCATGGTGGCGCACGTGACAGTCGTACGATTTCAATGTGATACAAAAAAGGAATACCATTTGTTTTCTTTAACTTTTTTGGGCCATTGTATAGCACNCACTTAGGAAGACCATTTTATGCAAACATGATTCTACTTACATAGCCAGTATATACTTTAAAAAGCAGACAAATCGGCCCGTAAATACGTTAGATATAAAACTTTTATTTTTTTTGTCGTGGTGGACCTTCCGCTGGAAACACTCATATACATATTTTATTATTACATATACATACATATGTACATATTTTGTTATATATATTGTATTAGTTAATTAACTTTATAAACGTTTTTTTTTTAATCACGATGTTTATTCGTTTATTTATATGAATAACATTTAAAATCAAAATGATAACAAAAAACTGCAATATGTACATATACCCATATACGTATTAATTTTTTTGCTGTAAATAAGTAGAATTTTGTGGGAGTAGAATTTTATGTAATTTCGAGCAAAATCGGGGAATTCCATAGGGGAAATAAAGAAGAACTGAAAAATAAGTTGGCTACCCTAGTTACCGTCATCTATGCACATATGTGCTTATATGTATGCGCGTGTACACATATACATACGTATGTAAATATAAATAAATATATATAAATATATATGTACATACGTATGTAAATATATATGCGTCAATCTAATGGGTGAAGATGCTTGCAAACAGTGTTGCCAGAGAAAAAATTTCGTTTGGAGCTAAAACGGTCGAAAAAAAGAGCTAAAAAGAGCTAAATAATACTAATAGTAGCTAAAATTAAGGTCGGCCGCAGTGGTGTAGTGGTAAGCAGTGCGCGCTTCCACTCCGCAACGCCTGGGTTCAAACCCTGGCCAAAGCAACATCGCAAAAAAAAAATATAGAAAAAAAGGTTTTTTTCTTAACAGCGGTCGTCCCTCAGCAGGCAATGGCAAACCTCCGAGTGTATTTCTGCCATGAAAAACAGCTTCTCATAAAAATACAATCGCCGTTCGGAGTCGGCGTAAAACTGTAGGTCCCTCCGCTTTGTCTGACAACATCAAGGCGCACGCCACAAATCGGAGGAGAAGCTCGGCCAAAAACTAACATATGTGTAAGCGCCAATCTATTATTATTATTAGCTTAAATGAAGAGCTACATATTTTCTTAAGGTTGAGCATTTATTGACGTACGTTTTTTACGTTTTCGGCAATTCTAATAAAAACAACGAATTTTATAAGAAAAAATCTTTTAAAACCAAAATAAGGTGCATATATTTCGAATTCGTTGCTATAGCACTTATAAAGGTGAACTAAAAATACTTTACAAAATGTTAAAGTGTGTAATTTCAGATATTTGAATTTAATAATTTTTTCGCAAAATTTTTCTGGAAAGTTTNGCTATTCGTTGCTATATAAGTGCTAACTTATAAAGGTGAACTAAAAATACTTTACAAAATGTTAAAGTGTGTAATTTCAAATATTTCAATTTAATAATTTTTTCGCAAAATTTTTCTGGAAAGTTTTACTTCCAACTCTCCTCAAAGGTAAAATTAGTAAGGTAAACAGAATCCGCGCTATCAGAAAAAGGATTTTATTCTAATTAATTTTTGAATTCTTTAACCTAGATCCAAGAGTTTATGCAGGATACACTGCATCTCGAAATTTTCCATTTTATCAACGTTTTAGTTTTGGCTTATATATACCAAATACAACTAAAACTTTATGGAGCTAAAAAAAATGCTAGATAAATTTGAATGGAACTAAAAAAGAGCTAGGAGTAAAACCCAATTTTCGGAGCTAAATAGAAAAATAAAGAGCTAAATCTAGCTCCAAAAGCAGCAAAATGGCAACACTGCTTGCAAACAAATATTTGATTTGTTGTATATCACCACTGATAAGAAGATCTTCTAGGCAGCAATGTAAATACATATGTATGTACATATATACATAAGTACCCAGCCAGCAAAAAATCCGAAAAAGTAAAAAAGTGGATGGAATGCGATTTTTCGTCCATTTGGCGATTCCATTTTCGGATACGATCCGTTTTCCACAGAAGTGTGCGGCAGAAACGTATGTACAGACAAGTAACGCAAATGGTTGTGAACCGGATACTTTTTCGCCTGTTTGTCTGAAAATTTTCTGATTGAATTTTTCGTTCAATACGCTTTCTTTCTGGACCTTACAGATGCTTTTTCAATCTTCGAAAAAAAAAATTAAGCAATCGC
This sequence comes from Rhagoletis zephyria, assembly GCF_001687245.7. Taxonomy (NCBI): domain Eukaryota; kingdom Metazoa; phylum Arthropoda; class Insecta; order Diptera; family Tephritidae; genus Rhagoletis; species Rhagoletis zephyria. Next base: position 1,877 of record NW_016163306.1, on the reverse strand, counting down.
CTGGAGGAATTCAAACCCAGTGCCTTCTGAAAGCTAACAAATACTGGCACGATCCTCTGCACGCTCAGCCTCTGTCGCCTAAGCGTACATTCTCTCAAATGTCCAGCTTGAACAAATAAAATACAGTTATTGCATTCAAATGACATCATCTTTTTCAAATGTTTTCCGGATACGAAAATGAATGAAAATTTTGAAGTTGTTTTCTCTAAGTTGTCAGGTAAGAAAACCGCACGTTTTTGGATACGAAAATTAGCGAAAATTGTAGTCGCTTTCCGTACGTTTCCGGATACTAACTTCAAACTAAAGAGGTTAGGCAATTTTAATAACGAAAATATTTTTAGGGGATCTGCCACCTGTTTGAAAAATTTTATTCATTTAAATTGGAAATATAAATGAAATATTACAATATGGATATTAAATTAAAGAGATTTAGGAAGCTTACTTTCGACAATATTTTTGAAGCTAGTTGCAACCGATTTGAAAAATTGATTTCAGTTAAATTTATAAGAAAACCTGAATGATGCCAAATGGGTATCAAACGAAAGTATTTGATAATAATGAAATTTTAACAGGCCGTTATCTGTACAAATAGATATTAGAGAAATTAATAGAGGGTTTATAAGATCAATAGAAGCCAAATCAATAATTTTTAGAATTTTTGTCTGTCTGTGTGTCTGTATGTTTGTAAGCGCATCACGCAAAAACTAATGCATGGAATTAAATAAAGTTTTCACCGATGCACATACATACATACTGCTAGAGGTCTAACCGAAAATATAGAATCCATTTTTTCCCCCAGTTTATCATCGATCTTTATTCCTAGGTATTTCAATGTATTAAATTTGTTGTTCATATTTAGAGTTAGCACCGCACTGTTCTAAAAATTTCGCCTTGATATAACTACAAACTTAGTTTTATTGACATCTAATTTAAATCTGTTCAATCATAACCAATCGCACTTTTTTGGAAGGCTTTAAGGAAGGCTTTTCACCAAAAACAAATCAACATTTTTTGTTGCTGCTGCCATAAAATTAAGAAATTTGAGACGTCACGGTTTTACAATTTCGTATGTTTTTCTATACATTTTATTTCACTAAACTACCAAATGGCTCCACCAATTTGGTTCAAATTCGGAACATATGCCAACACCTTGAAAATAAATACAGTACATTTTGCTTAGCTGCACATCCTTCTTTGCACAAAAAACTTGTGTACTTAACCGTAAAAGGCACTTAAGCGAATTTTCTTTACTACTTCAATAAGGAAGTTATCCGAATGCCTATGAAACCAAATAGTGGCGGAGCACTTACTACGCAGAAATTACTGCAAGCGAAATTTTTACCGAATGGTATCTAATTATCTATATAACTACATAAATTGATAGCCATTTTCGTTGTTCTGCGATATGAACAAAATAAATAAAAAGTTGTAAAATTAGGTACTTGTAGGGCCAGTGCAGGTAAACGTAATAGTATCTTTGATAATTGATACTAGTCGCACAATTTTTAATGCAGGTATCGCCAATGTGCAGGTATGCTAAATGCATCTATCGGAACAGATTCCTTATAAATGTTAAAAATAATGCCTCTGATGCGCATTTTGGGGTAGGTATCTTAAATGTGCACTTCAGCATAAAGACAGCAAAGCAAAATTTACTGTATTCCTACAAGAATTTTCTCGGTAGGTGGCGCTAGGGTCGGGGACATTCATAAAATTCTTACACAGACAAAAACGTAAAAAACCAATATATCTGGGGAACCTATAACGGATGCATAAATTATAAATACTCTACTTATGGCGAAAACTGGTTTGCATTGGAAAAGGGGGTGTGGCACCTCCCATACAAACTGAACTTCTCATATAGCTTATCTCTGGAA
>NW_016163305.1:4079-37324 GCF_001687245.7 Rhagoletis zephyria | reverse complement strand
CAGAGTGGAACTCGAATTTTGGCATAAAAGCCTAACAATTTAATGCATTACAACAAATATGTGAATGCACATTAGGGTGGTTCGAAAATAAATGCGGGGCGTGGGCATTTAAAATGTTAAGTTCTTTCCCCTATTCGGTTTCAAATGGAAAGAAGAATACCCAATTTTTTTGTTAAAAAAAAAACTATATTTTGAACTGCGTCAAAACCCATGAAGTTTTCCATGTATTTTATATGGGGAAAAACACTTTTTGATAGACAAGCAAGCATAAAGTATCTTTTGTATTAAAAGTCTTCTGAAGAGAAACATAGTGCTTTTAACGTATTCTATACCTATTCTACAAGAACTTGTCTTTTCTCCACATAAAATACACGGAAAACTTCATGGGTTTTGCAGCATTTCTAAATAAAATTTTTTTAGCAAAAAAAAAATACGGGTATTTTTCCATCTAGAAAAAATCCTAGGAATGAGAGCTTAACATTTCAAACTTTTTTTTTTACCACCCTAATGTGCACACATGCATATTTATGTACAATCAGATATGTATGCATGTATGCAATTTCACATCCCCAAAACCGCGCGGACTCCTTTGTAGTGATGTTCCAAAAATATCGGTGTTTATTAAAATCATCTTTTTCAATCTTTTTTTAATTAATATGTTAATATTTTTTTCTTTTAAACCGAAAACCGAAAATTCGGTTTTTATATTTCTCAGCAGCGCAATAAAATTATTTTGTATATCTTCAAGAAAAGATTTAAATTTTATGGCGTACCAAACACTTGAAAGTGACTATTTAATTTTTTTTTGCTGATCTGTGAAAAAAATAATTTGCTCTCCTCTTATAATTAGTATACAAAGTAAAAGGGGGATTAAATTTAATGCTATATCGATGTTTTTTAGATTTTGTTTTTTTTTTTGTATTGGTGTTTATATATTGCGTTTTTTTCGGTAAACCGACAAGAACGGGTTTTTAACCCAGTTTTTTAATGGTTTTTAAGTCTGAATAAAAACCGCGATTGATCGAAAACCGATTTTTTGGAAACGGTGCCCATCTCTACTCCATTGCTGGCATATTTACTTTTTTGCAAGCGGCATACAATAGAAATTTGCCAAAAAGAGCTTTTTATTTAGAATTTCCTGTACAATATTTTGCATACATATAGCTTACATGCACACCACCAATACAAGCAAGGAAGTAGCCTGTTTACACAAGTCTAGCATTAGAGATGACTTTGCCACAACAACCACGTCAGCGGCGTGCGCAGCTGGTTAAATGCAGCAGCAAAAAGTACAAAATTTGTTCGAATGGGCGGCCAAGTGTGCCGTTGCAGCAGTTTTAGAGCAGCTAATTTGCTATTGGGAATATGCACAAAAGCCACATCGCCACATTGCTACCGCCGCCCACGCCGCGTCTAATGCAAGCAGGTACACAATGTGGTGCTCAAACATAGCGTAAATTGCATTCAGCGAGCACCGAGGCCGCGCCCAATTCAATATTTGCTGGCGATAAATTTGAAAAGTTTCAAAGTAGGCAAGTGGAAAATTCAATTACAAAGAGAATCGAAAATTTAGCAACTCCAACAGCTGTATCATTAGTGATATATTTTTTTTTTTTTTGAGACTATAAAAATGGTGATTTAGTAAGAGTACAAGCTAGTTTTTGTATTTCAAAGAGAGCTTTTTCATATTTATAACATTGCCATCGACATAAATAATCCTATGGCATTATTTGAAAAAAGTGGGTGAAATTAAGATTATATTTGTTTGGCTTATGATTTTCTACGATTATTATCAAAAGTTTTTGGTAGACTTCAGTTTTTGTTTCGCCTATAGATGTTGCACGAACAGATTTAAAGGTAGATTTTATTGCAGCTTCTCCATGATAGAATTATACTCGGAGGATTTTGAGTACATATCGAGGGGCAACCACTATTAGAAATTACTTTTCCATCATTTGAACCACACCTACCTCCCACTGCGCTTAAGTAACATTTTTAAATATAACTATGCCCTCTCCGCACTAGGACCCTCTGAACCTTAAGTAATATGAATTTTAACACGAGGCTCTAGGAAAATACTTTATAATCGGTGGCTTACACTTGCACATCAGTTAAAAGTCTATTCAGAATTTAAAAATTACTGAATGGCTTCCGCTTTGGTTCCCGAGCGTCGGCAACCTGGTATCAGTTGTAATTTCAAAAGCAACAAAACAGTCAGTGTAAGATTGAGCGGAACTTGCAGGTCTTTAAGTTTTGTCCCAAAAAAAAATTAGAATATTTATGAAGAGCTAGCCATCAGACCAGCGCTTCATATGAAAGTAAGGGAGAGAGGGGTTTGTGGCCAATTTCATGTTCAGCTCAAATATTTGAACTATATTTAAGTACCCGATTACAGCTATTTAAATATGCAAAATTCAACCCTGGTTTTGGACACGAATTCAGAATTAACTTAAATGCCATTTTTTTTTTATCTTAATATGGCCCTTAGTCTGTGGTTATTACTTAATTCACTTCGATTTATACAGAGACGCCAATATTTTAATATTTCTGTTCTCATTTTTCAGATTCTAGTTAAGTTTGGGAGCCAGAGTCAATATAAGGAATTAATTTTGTAGCCTGGAATTCAGGTCTAATATAGCTCAGAGGTTAGTTTAAGTGGCAGCCACATATGACAGCGACTCGCTTAGACAATTAGCAGATTGTTCTTTATGATATCACATTTTTAACGTCTCGAGCCGATTATATATTTACGAACTAGGCTAATTCTGGGCAACAGAGGCTCGCAAACGCTGGGCAGCTAAGAAGGTAGTGTTGAGATAATTTCACCACGTCATCTTCCAGGCAACTGCGACATACGGTATCAGGTAATATTTTGAGCCATACTGCGTGAATACCGATTGGACAGTGACCCGTTAAAACCCCCACCAGAGGTGCGCGCTGTGGCTTTGTAAGTGTGAGGAGCGCCCTCAACCGTTCCGTTTCCACCTTCGGCCAGAAGGACCTTGAAATCGGGAACTGCATGATTTCGCTGTAACCCGTAGCCTAAATGAGCCTAATACAAAAGTATGTATTCCGATACAACTGTTTTCATAAATTTTTGAATTGTATGCTTTAACAACAGATGTACCTATAATAATAACTAATCCGGACTTTATGAACGCTCTTATAGATAAATCAACGAAAAATATAAACCTGCGTTGAGTTGAAATTAGTATCTTTTATTCATTTTCCATTAAGTATTTTATCGCGTTTCACGTTTAGTTATTTGCTAAATATTTTCTAAATACTCAAACGCTGCAGGTGTGCGTTTTGCCTGTTTTGTTGACCACAAAATCACAGCAACAAATATGGTAATAAATCGTTTTTACTACATCACCAGCATGGTCAACAGCAACAGCAAGAGCAATAAAATACGATAATCGTAACAGCTTAATTGGTATAGCAAACGTTAGCTAACTACGAGTATAATTCCGCCGCAAATGCCATTAGCAAATTTTACGTTTAGTGTCTGCCAGCCGGCATGCCAACAACGCTACTCACCTCCCCCCCCACTCGTATTAGCCTCAGGTGCCTTAACCATAGGTGAATATGAAGATGATAAAAAGGCCATAACCACAGCCGAAAATTCGAATAACTCGCTTGGTTGGTGAAAACTGCAAAACCAGGTTAGGATATGAGCCAATTATGTAAGTAAGTATGCATGCACGTGCATGCACATAATTGCCACATATCCTAACCATAACTGTTCATAGGTTGTACCAACCAATTACCCCATTAGCGCTTTCATGTATGTATGTACATACTCGTATTTGCACAATAAATACTAACAACAATCATTGCCAATAAGAGAAGCACACCTAACTAAATGGCGGGAATATAAAAACGTAATTATTGACCACAGTTTCACCAATAATAATAATCGATATTTGACCAGTTAATTGATTTGAAATTTACGCTAATTTTAATTTAACTGGGTGATTAATTTATAAAAATTGTTAGAAAAAAATGTTGAAATAAACGACAATAAACAACACATCTGGCGCTATATCACCACACATTTGATCCAATTTTTTATGAAAAATAGCAGTTAAATAAATACAAGCACAACAAGTACAGTTACCGCAGAAATATTTAAAAACGCTTTAATTAGACATCGTTAATAGACAAGTGATTGGCAGGTGATTGGCAGAGGTGCTTTCGGACATTTCAAATTCGATCGCTGATATATGTATGTACATACATATGAGGCATTCTTCGTAAACTGAAGCCCCATCTCTCCAAACTTGATTCAGATAACCTAAATCGGTTACATTCTTGAAAATGCAGTAAAAATATTTATCTTTAAATAATGAGTGAGGTTTCGAGCGAATTCAATAATTTTTTTTTAAATTTCCGCCACATTAGATTAAAAAAAAAATCGAAAGTCGTCATTTAAAAGTAAACATCTCTACCAAATTTATAAGAATATAACTGATTTTATTACCTGAATCAATCCTACATTTATCAGCAATTTTGAATTTTAAAAATTTATAGTCAGATTTGTAATAAGCGTCCCCAAAATCCTCAGGTGGCAGGTTTCGCGCGAATTCAATAATTTTTTGAAAATTTGTCCGTCATATTGAAACTTTACGGGATTTCAAAATACGCCAGTAGCATTCTTACCAAATTTTCAAGAATGTAACCGATTTTTTTTTTACTTAACCAACTTGGACAGTTGACAAAGGGTGCCTCATATATAGTATACATATGTATCAGGAACGGTAATCATTATGAGTAAAATAATTTAAATCAGCATTTAATAATAATTTTATGATTTTTATTATTTCGCTCAGAGATAATCCTCCTTTTTGAGTTTTATTTATCCACTCAAAAATAATGATTATTTATAAATTTAAAAGGCCATTCAGCCTACCATGCAACCTACTGAAATTTTGGCCTGAAAAGTTTAGGACTTATTCCTTTTATTAGGGTATCGCTACTTCTGAAAAGGAAGGAATTACAGTAGGACGTACGAACACAAATACGTGAGTATAGTTAAAATTATTTTACGACGATTATAACTTGCTAATTTTTTTTTGGTTAAAATTAAAAAAATAATGATTATTTTCCGTCCCTGATATGTATTGTTTACTTTATGAGGCAAAAAATAAAAGGTATAACTTTTATAGTATGAAATAGCTGAAACTTTTCAAATATACCAGATAAGTCGCAAAAAGTCATCTTAAGTCTAATAAGATATCGAAAAGCACTAAACAATTCCAATATATTGACAAAAATCGGATAGAAATCCAAATAAAGTCCAACAATATCTGAAAATGAAAATAAAATTATATTAAAAAGAAAAAAAAAATATTACAAAAAGAAAGAAAATTAATAAGTTATCAAAAATTAAATGAAGTTAAAAAATATTTTTCTTTAAAAAAAAAATAATTATTCAAAGAACATGAAATCAATAAAAGAACAAAATTACTTTTGAAAGGAAAAAAATAGAGTTTTTCAAAATTACATGAAATTAAAAAAATATTTTTTTTTTTAACAATAAAATCTACAAATTAAAAAAGTTAAATTAAAGAACCATACATAATAGTAAAATACATAGTTTATAAAAATTAAAATTAAATTCTAAAAATTAAAAGCAAATTATATTAGAAATAAAAAAAAATTAAAAAAAGAAGAAAATAAGTTTCTACATATTAAATGACATTAAACAAAATATTTTTTTTCTTCTTAAAACAATTAAATCTAACAATTAGAAAAAAAAATAAGTTTAAAAAAAATTCCGCTTCTCGAAGATTCGAGCTCCGATCTACCGTAGGGCACGTCAGTACTTTGCTCACTCGGCCAATACGACAATTGCAGCAGCGAAAGCAAAATGATAACCTCCTCCTACAATTTGCCAATTTGCCACATGCTGAAGTGCATTTTCAAAAGAGCTCTTCACAATGAAAGTTGGAAGGAAGCCCTGTTGTAAGACTTTCGTGCCAGAATAAACAAAATCTTTCAAACTATCCTGCCTACTGTCTTTCAATTTTCCTACAAAATACTTGTAGCTATCTCAGCCAGAATTTTCTTAATACGACGATAATATGCCTGCTTGGAGTAAGAGCATGCATCCCTGACTGGCATAGATCACACTATGGCATTTTATATACTACCAGTACTGCTCGTCACCAATGCATTACACCATTAATAGTTCCAACTGTCCAACGGGGAAATCACACCGAACATACAACCAACTGCACAAAATCCTTCACCAATCTCAACGCTAGGTAACTGTATTTTAATTAAATTCCACACAATTTAAAGTCTGTTGCAACACTTTGTGCCACAGCCATACTCCTTCACATGCATACCCTTACGGTCTCCTGCGTATTTTTCGCTAACCGCAACCGGATCGCCATCTCCATTACTGCATGCAGCTGCCTTTTTGCTTCATTTACGCTTGCACAACGATGTAAATTTTTCGCACTTTAATTTATATTAGCACACTTAATTTAAACACATTAATTGCGCACTAAAACTGTCAGATGCAAATGGACCGCTTTACGTCCACCCTTCTCTGCTCCGCTGCTCGCGTTACACAAATCTCACCTTTCGCACAACACTTCAAACTCAATCGACTGCTGCCACCACAAACGTTCGTTGGATGTGAGAATCCGTTAAGCTTTACTAGATTTACTCACTTTACCGTCTTTGCCACAAGTTGTTGCAAATTGTCAAATGTCACCAAAATATGTCACTGGAATTTCAAGTCCCTGCTGACTTTACGAGCTGAGCTGATAGTAAATTTTTTGGGGAATTTTAATTGTGCGGAGAAATGCTGTGGTGATGAAATAAGTGTTCATAAAATTCAGTTGGAATGAAAGGGAAATGAAAGCGTTGAATACTGAATTTGTGAAATTTAAAGGATTTTATGAGTCTTAATTAGGAAAGCAAATTAACCAATAAGCGTCACAAGTCTGCGTTGTAAAGAGAGCAATAACGAACTAGGGGGAAGCGTTATTCAAAGAAGAAATCATTTAATCGAGTTACATAAGTGTTAAAGAAAGGAATTTGAAAAGAAAAGAGAGAAAATTCAGTAGATAGTGATAATTATATTTGCACTTTGATTAAGGAAGAAGCAGTTTTTAAGGTAATTAAGGCGAATCGAGTTATAAAAAAAAATTGTATCCGTTAAATGCATTCAGAATAAATGAAATTTAAATACTTCGTTGGAAAATATGCAATTTTACCAAAAGTATACAAGCGAAATATTCTTTTTTTTTGCCTCCTTTCAAATATCACAATTTTTGGCAACTGTTGACAACATTTGCGGCAAATTCATAATAAATGCCTTACATTTATTTGGATGTGTGTATAAATGGAGTACATATTTTGCAAATGCTATTTGAACTGAAGTGCCAAGAACTGAAAGATTAGCTCAATATAATCAAATATTTAATGGAAATATTTTGTTGCAAAATTCACATAAATTGCAAAAATTCCTGAAATTCACAAAATGAAAATGAATTGTGTTGTTATTCGTTCACACATTTAAATATGTATATACACCCAACAAGCATTTCAGTAAACGTTTTTAAAAATAACTTAAATTAAGTTTGCTATAATAAGCGTTAAAAGTTTTTTCAAATAAACCTTTAATAAGTTTTGAGAGCGAATGTTTATAAATAACTTAAACTTATAAATGAAATGTAAATGCCAACGACATGAAGTAGTAAATATTAAATTTTTTCAATCGTAAGAGACGTGTTTACGTTTTTTAAAATATATTATTAAAAGAAAAAATTAAATAAAACCGATGTGGTAAAAAAAGTCCAATCCATGACCCGCGCTAATCGGTGGAGCATGCGAGTCTTCAAATGATGAGTTCCCCTTATCCTTTCTTAGTTTAACATTCAATTAAAAATGTATTAAATTTTTTTCAGAAAAGTTCATCAATGAGAATGGCGGCGATGAAGCGGAATATATAGCTGCACCGATGTCGCTTTTCCAATTTGCCAATAACCGCAAGTAATTGAAAGCACGCAACAAGATGTAATAATTAACTTTTTTATGCTTAATTTGTATGTGTTATTGTGAATTTGTATGCTAAAATGTCTATTCCCTATTTATATTTTCGCGACTGTAGATGAGTCCGCCGAAAATTCGCATTTCGTTTAGTTTCTAGATGTTAAGCAATCTATGTATGAGTTTTTAATGAAATATCTTTAAATAAAGGGTTATAAAAATGTTTATAAAAAGCTTTCTTTTGAAAATTTTTAGTAAGTTTATATTCATACGCTTATAAAAAACTTTTTTTGAACCTTTATTATAAGTTTACACTTTTACGCTTATAAAAAGCTTTCTTTTGCACATTTATTTGAAGTTTATATTTCAACGCTTATAACCAATGTTCCTTTTCGATTATATTACGCTTACTTTCAAGCGTTTTATAAACAAAAAAGCAACATTTCGTAAGCTTAATGTTTATAATTGAAAACTTAAAAAAAACTTTCTTTAAGTTTATTTTGCTTGTTGGGCAAACGTATATGCATGTATGAATTTTAGCACCAGTGGTGCCACTCAGATAATTTTTTTGGCTCGAATCTAACCAAAAGTGAAACTTTGTATTTTGGGCTACTACTACTATATTTACACCATAATCTTTTGACCCTGAAAAGATAATCTGCGTAAAGTTGACGCATGGTTTTCAGCATATTTTTTATTCTCTCACGTGTATGATCCCATAGAAAGTATAAACCTAACCAAGACCTAGTCAATCTCAGGGCGGAAAGTACGAGCAAGCCACAGGGCAGTGCAGTCTGTAACTGTGTGCGGTATTTTGGTCCATCGGCCAGTGGACTGCAGGAGAACTGAAAAAATCTTCGACGTTGTGCTATATTCAATAATTCTTCGTTCCACGTAACGAATTTTGACAAGCGTTCAAAAAAAAAAAATCATCTTCCTATCTTTTAAGAAGAACATCCTAATCATCCTACGAATCCTAATTCTAAAAAATACGCAAAATCATAACTAAATATTGCCATGCCACAATGCGTCATGCGGCTAGCACTTTGTTTGCAAAAGGTGGGTGCAGATAATTAAGAAAGAGGTCCCCTTACTTACAGCTTATAACCATTTTAATAACATACATACATATACAGTTGTGTCTAAAACCTACCAAAATTACTTCCGAACTACCAACCTACCAAGCAAAAATATACAACCAATTTTTTTTAGGAAAACCCCAAGGACGGCAACACTGGTTAGCACTATATTTTTCAAAATGCAATTGCCAATTTATTGCAAGCGTCAGTGTTGGCTTGAAATGAGTTTAGCAAAAAGAGTTGACGTTTCCTTAAGGGTATCATAAAATTTTATTTACTAGTCTTTTACATACATTTCTAATCAAAATATGCTTACCAATTTGAGCTTCAATAGTGCACCGGGGTGCATTAAAAATATTAAAAGAAATAGTGTTTTCCTTAGAAAAAACTCTATTTAAGTGGGGAAACTGTAAACGTCATAAAAAGTACTTCTGTTTTCGGAGGGTTTTTATATTTTCGTCATATATTCCTGTTGAGCTATGTGGAAAAATTAAAAAAAAAAATTTTGAGAAATATATGCCCATTAAAGTTGTTTTTTTTTCGAAATTGCCTTGCAAAATAGTTTAGGGTGGCATTTTTCGTTTGCTTGTAAGGTAGTGTATGTACATACATACATACCCTGGTGGTCAGCTGATTAAGTTAAGTGACATTTTGACCGGTTTTGATTATTTTTCTTTTGTTTATATAATGTTTGTATGTATTTTTTTATGAAAGCCTAGCACATTATACATATAACCAGCATCACATAAATCCACATTTCAGACTTCGTACAAAAATTAGAAAAATCCAACAAACTGTAACAATTACACAAAAAAAAAATAATTAAAATTCAACAAACTTTAATTGTTGTGACCAAAAATTTTAAACTTTTTATTTGGAATTTTTACAACAACTTTAGATATGCAGTTTTATAGCCCATTAAATTTCCGTAGGTAAAAGCACAAATTTCTAGACGCTAGGATATCACATTGATTTTTAATATTTCTTTTTTTGCTGACGGTGCTAGACAGTTTCTTCCATATAAACCAAACTGTGGAGCATACTTTTTGTAGATGAAAATGCACCACACCGCCAGCAAAAAAAAATATTAAAAATCAGCGCAATTTTCTAGTGTTTCGAAATGTGCACTTTAAGCTACTAAATAAAAAGTTAAGAAATTTTGAAGTTTGTTGATTTTTTATAAATTTAGTACGGAGTTTGAAATGTGAATTTATGTGGTGCTGGTTATTTAATATGCTAAACTTTTATATAAAAATTAAAACCATTAAATAGACTACTTATATAGCTAAAGCTGCTCAAAATGTAACTTAACTTAATCAGTTGACCGCAAGTGCACACAAATACCTATTTTACAAAGAATTATTTAATACTCTTTTTAATATATTCTACCAACATTTTACGTCCAGAATTTTTATAATAATGCGATTACTTACACGTGTTTCACTCAATATGCTTGCAATAAAATTAGGAAGTTTAAAGTGTGTTTTAAAAGCTTTTCAGCTCAACTCATTCGACTGAGTTATTTCAAGCAATTTTTCTATGTATGTATGTAACTTAAATAAATTCCCTCGAACGCCTTAGAAAGGATTGAATTGCAGCTTTGCATACCTATGTGTGTGTGTGTTGTTTTTTCTTTCTTTTTCTAAAACTAAAATAATTAAACCAAATAGAATTGCATTCGCCCCGAACCTGCTACATACTGGCAACAATGGGCGAGGAAATCAACCTACCGTACTCAGCGGTTCAAAAGCTCAGCAGCCACTGAAGCTGTTACAGTAATAAAAATGAACATACAAATGTACATACAATAACAAAAGTGCCCGTATTAGAATTTGTGGAAAGTTATTTTTGCGGCTGCTGCTACTGTTTTCATTTTCATTTTGTTGTTGGCGAAAGGGAAGCAGTTGCAAGTTACCAGTAACTGCTTCAACCTTCCAATGTTTATTGTGTTTTTTTTTTTTTTTGCTTCATGTTTTGTTCACTTCTTTCGCTTCGTTTGTTGTGCAATTTATGCATATCCTTGTTGCAGTTTTTATAGTTGTTCCATTCACAATTCAAGTAGTTTTTTGTTTTCATGCCTTTGCTAACCAGAATTTCGCTCGCTTACTTACATACATACATACTTAGTTTTCTCTTCTTACGAGTCGTTGCACAATTACTGCGGATTTGCTTATATTTCATTTTATTAAAATGGATTTGTAATAAATTTACATTTACGTACCTAGAAGTATGTATACGTATATACATTAGGGTGGTTCTTAAAAAAATCAAACGAACGACTTTTTTCAGTCTCACCCCCTCAATCGGTAACACCATGATCACAGATATCACATAAAAATTTTGGTCCCGAATGGAGACCGTTAAGGCGTGTCGCACAGGGGGCAAAGTTCAGATTCCTCTGTAGACTCAAAAAATTAGAACTAATTTTTTATTTCATTTGATACCCAAAATCGGTACTTCTAAAGTCGAAGACATCAAATATAAATTTTGGTCCCGATTGGGGTCGGTTAAAATGTTTGCATAGGGTAATATGAAGTTTGACCCCTGTGCGACACGCCTTAACAGACTCTAATCGGGACCAAAATTTACATGTGATATCTTCGACTATAGTAGCATCGAGGTAGGGGTTGAGGCTCAGGAAATCTGATGTAGAAATTTGCTTCATATAGTTAGGGACCATCCTAATATACATACATACATACAGATATCGTCAACATCAAAGAAAAAATCATTATTTCACAAACTTCAAATTTTACTGGAGGGGAAAAAACGTTTTGAGTTTACGACAGATCCACACCAAGGTACTTACCCGGCTATTTCCGCAATTCCTGTGGCCCACACCACATATGGGACCCAGGTTCAATCCTTTATATGCCGAGACACGAGAATTGAAAAATTTTTTCTCTGAGTGTATCTGATAACAGAAGCATAAACTCAATTTGCTACAAAATTTCAATTTCTACTTTGCAATAATTCAACAAATGGTTTGCGGCTTTTCATGTACTACACACGCGAACACAAATAACCACACAACGGATTACATAAACATTGTAGAATATTCGATACCCCGCTTATGTACCATCGGAATGAGTTGTTCACGCATTGCCCGTGGCTAGCAGCAAACAACATCCCTGTGGCCTACAACACCTTCATTTTCACGCCGATTATTATAATTTACGAAATTAACTCGCTCCTCTTTCGTAATAATCTTTCATTAGTCCTTAGTGCATCGAACCGTCTACCAACCGCCTCCGACCGTAGAGCCGCACCACCTGCTTCTCGCTATTTCCCTTGTGGTTTTAATTAAAAATTGGTCAGTCCTTTCATTTTTTTTAAGCTGGCTTTCACTTTTGGTCAAATTTAAGACCAGCGCCAACGTTGACGTTGACGCCTTTCTTCGTTTCGGCTTTACACTTTTTCGACGGTCCGCAAATATTCACATCAAAGCAAGGATTTTCACTGGCGAAATATCCCAAAAATGCCAGTTACCTTTTTTTTTGTGTACTTACCTTTATGTCTCCGTTTAGTTATGGCCGCACTGAGCTTCCTATTTCTAAGCGTTTGCTCTCCCCACGTGCCTTTTGCCTTGTGTTGTAGTTTGCCTTTTTTTGTTCGCTTTGAACAAATATTTTTATCTACTTCAGTTTCTTTTATCTGCTCTTCCTTCTCTATCATCTACTCTGCAAATAATTCAAACTGCCATTTATTCGAGCGCAAAGTGAATAGAATGCGGGAAAATTTAAATTTTATTGTAATATTATGCGAGAACTTGAAGAAATACAGCCCGCTGTTAGGTTTATAGATTACGTAAACGTACCAATAGCAAAAAACATTGGCATCCATAACAAAAATACAAAATGACACACTCACTTTCACACACACACATCTGCACAGGGATACGTAAATGAATCCTTTTGCGGCGCCTTTTTCGGGTCTGTGTCCCTTATTAACGTAACCGTTTGCCTAGGCAAAACCTACTATTCACTTTTCTCTGTCATTTGCCATTTTTTCACCTTTTTGCACACAGCAGCTTTTACATTTTTTTTCCTCAGCCCAGTGGCCCTTAAGCCAAGCCGCTGACCATTTGGCAATTTTTCACTTTAAATTCGCACTTTTTCACTTTGTGCAGAAGTTCCGGCAGCACATTTCGGTAATTTTATGCTTGGCAAACAGCCGGCAATGCGGTCTTTTCCTCCCCCTCAGCAAAGTAAGTTGGTGCGGTGTTGTCAACCGCCCCTTGGCAATGGCATGGCGCACAATGGGCTTGGCTTAAGACGCAAGTTCTGTCTGGCGTGCTCATAAAAATTAATGCTCAACGCATTAACAATGTGCATCTATGCATTGATAACGCATTTATCTGCAGGAAATAGGACGTTATTTTTGTATAACGTCATCGTCACCGCTGCCGCCATTGCCAACTTCATCACCGTCCTCATGGCGTCCTCAAGTCTGCGAAGTTTTCAAACTTCAGTGCTTAGGCCCTGTTTATTTCTATGTTTACTTGCCGGTGCCAATTTTCGTCCAATTAAGCGCGCTTTTATGGCATCATTTTCAGTGCTTAGATGGATTCAGTAATATTTTGAGGATACCGACGGAAGCCCAACGTAACGCTTTCATCTGTTTTTTTTTTTGTTTTGTATTTATATCCACTTTCTGTCCCTTCTTACATTGCGATGCGTATTCGATTCATTGAATTGTTAATTTTATTATCGTTGGCTAAGGGACAAAATGGCTGCTTATTTTCTTGCCGTAAATGTGTTGGGGAAATGTGCCACTGTCCAATTTTAATGTAGAAAATACTTAGAGCGATACCACTTCCGTTAAATGGAAATTAAGTTGCACAGTTGTGCGAGTGTGTGCTACTAAATGTGGTGGCATTCTGCTGTGACATCTCCGAGAAAATAGTCGAACTCATTTTCTTAATAGGTATACTATAAATATTTGGTGTGCATTTCGAAGTGAACTGAAATCGGAAGGCCAAGTCCGTTTTTTTTCTTTTTGAAATATCCCACTTGGAAAGATTCTATGAGAATATTTTTCAATGCAGAAGTATATTCAAAGGTTTGACATTTCCAGGCGAGGGGCCATCACTGGTTAGAAAAAGCCTCTTTCTACAGTTTTTTTTTTTTATATTGCTTTGGCGTCATTAGCTAACATCCAAAAGTATGTACATATTACATATGTACCTTAAAAAAGTACTCGCAATTCCATAGTTATATTACTCTTTCCTATTCAAATGCAAACAACATACGAAGTCATTAAAATCAAATCTCTACACAAATTTTTTGCAAATAGATGTTGTTAGAGTTTTAGTTCTCTTAGATCCTTTCGAAAAGTTTGTCCATTTTAAATGAGCTATTAAGCACAAAAAACAAACACAACAGAATCCAGGTCACAAGTGCGATCAAGCAAAGCAGCCAGGGGAAATGAATTGTTAGCATTATAAAACAAAAATGTATAACAAAAAGTTTTAAGCGAAAGCAAACGTAGACACGCAGAGAATTTCTAGTCATAGCCACAATTTAAAAATACCAGCAGCTTGGATGACTTGCTGCAGTACAAGCCCACACGCGCATACACACATACATAAATTCTCCGCCGCCGCGCTAACCACATTCACTAGAAATTCAGCGCCCTCATATACGTAAATGTGTTGCATAACTGCAGGCGCCCAGACTTGAGCGAAGGCAAATACGCATTACTATTGAGTTTAAATATTTAATGATGTCACTAGAATAGGAATTTATGTATCGTTGTTTTATGTGGCATTGTTGACCACAGGGTGTGTCAGCTGCGGCGGTGTACATAAGGACACAATCATCCACTAAAACGTACATTTAGAGTTTCCCCCATTTTCGCGCCGCTCCAACCATTGTTGCCGGCTTGTTGTTGCCTCTTATTGTTGTTCTTGTGTTGGCCAGTGAATTTGCTGTCACATCGGCTAATGCTGATTATCGTGTTTGAGGGAAGGAAGCAAAGTGCTGGTCAGTGCCATGTTGCATGTAACGCACCACCAAGTATGTATGTAGTTGTAATTGTAATGCTGGGTCATCATGGGCCCATGCTGGCTCCTTCGCACATACATATATACATACATACGTCGCAAAACACTTATTTCCTAATTGCGTTTATACAAAACCGACAACGCTGCGCTAGCTATAAAAGTAACAACTGCAGTGGGACAGCAACAACATACCGGAGCTGAGCGATACAAGGGACCATTGCTTGCATTCAAATGTCTGTTGACTACTTGGTTGTGTTTATAAGGCATCTGTGGTGTAGTGTGTAGTGTGTAGTTTGCAGTGTCCACTGTGCACGTGTGTGTGTGTGTGTGTGCAAGCGAGCGTATTTGAGATTGTGTCGGCTATTTGCATGTCACAGTAGCCCAGTTTTTCATGCCTCATGGACACAACTTTCAATCCACAACGAAGAGTAAACTAATTTGCTATGCAAATTGAATGGCAGTCAAATGCGCAGGCGGATCAAGCAATAAAACAGCGCACACACGCACACATACGTGCAGGCCGACACACAAACGAATGCATATACAGTGGCGGTCAAAAATAAGTGAATGAGTTTTTCGTTTTTAATATTTGCAATGTTTTTAAGCTAAAATTTTTTGGAAATTTCTTTAATAAAAATATCACAATTTCAAACTTTGTACAGAATTTAGGAACGTTCCACAAATATTTTTTTTTTTTGTTGACAGCGTTTTGCACTTTCTTTCATATAAACATAAATTTCTTGAGGAAAAATACGCACAAGACCGTTTGCGAAAAAATTAAAATAAAAATCAAAGCCAGTTTTCCAAAATTTCGCCATTTATATGAAAAACAGAAAAAGCCGTCAGCGAAAAATAATTATTAAAATTCAATGCGATTTTTTAGCCGCTCAAAACTTGCAATTGTTTTACTAAAATTTTATAAGCCAAAATAAAAAAATTTGTTGAATTTTTCTATAAAGTTTAAATTGTATTCTTTGTTAAAGCATGAACCATATTTTTATTAAAAGAATTTCAAAAAAATTTTCGCTTGAAAAACATTGCAAATATTAAATACGAAAGACCGTTCATCCATTTTTGACCGCCACTATATGCATGTAAGTAAATATGAGTATAGAAACCCATTTAAATGCTTACACTCGGACTCAAATATGGGCCATTCCATTGTGACTGGTGGAAAATTTGAATTCAGAGTGTAATCAGTTTTGAATTATAACTACATATGTCGTCGAAACTTATAAAACAGTGAAAGATATTTTTTTTAACATATGTATGTAGATAAATAACTAATGTGCAAAACGTGTTTAAAAAAATATCAAACAATTTCTAGGCTCTTTGTAACCATTATTTAAATGAATGCTACACTGAAAACTCCTCTATTTTAATTTTGTGCGCTGAAAAAGCGAATTTTAGCCAAAACACTTTATTTTCAAGCCAGATTTTTTGTTTTTTAAAATATATGTATATTGTACGCTTTTGTTTTCATTAAAAATTAGGCTGATATAATCTTCATAGAATTATTTATAAATATTTAAAATTGTGACTGATGGTGTAAAGCAATTATGTATACAGTAAAAGTTACCAAGGACAAAAACCACAGTTTTTTTATTAAATATTTTTTAACAGATCAATGAAAGGTAGTCATTTAGAAAGAGACTTCTACTGAAATAGGTATAATTAAGGCATTTAAAAATTTATATCGTTTTCCTCTTTACATGGATTAACCCATATATTTATGTACATTAGATTGGTAAAAAAAAAAATTCCGACTCTATGTTAGGGGCACCTTCCTAAATTTTTCCTCTTAGCGAATGAGGTGCTGGTACCAAACTGTACGTTTCTAAGTATAAATTTAGAGGATGCTCATGATGCTCATATTTTACTCTAGAATTATTGCGTACATATATTAATCAAAAAAAAATTAAATAACCTAAGAATATTTCAAATTTAGATTATCCAAAAAAATATCACAAGCTTCAGTTGTTATGGCAACAGTCGCTTTCTATAAAAATCGCAAATATTTTTGCCAGTTTCAAAGCAATCCAGTAGCGCATTTTCAAGTTCATTGAGCACCCTGTATTAGATGCAGTAGAAAACTGAAAGTTGGTATAGATGTTACAAATATCAAAAGGAAACAACTAAGGGGGTGTCCCGCTTTCAGGGATAAAATTTTTTCCCCCATACAAAAATTTGACCACTCTAATGTACATATTCGCTAGTGTGTGAATGTGTGCAGTAAAGCAAGTGGCACTTTTGCTTGCGACGAAATATTTGTTTGCATCTTTGAAATTAACCGTAACCAGGTCAGATGAGTGTGCACAAACATATATGTATATATATATATATATGTATGTATGTATGTTTGTATGTAAGAGGCGCTGCCATTGCCCAAATGCATGTCGCCGGCAAAGACTTATTAAAAGTATGTTGGTGTTGGTTGATTTTTCCGACAGAACGAAAAATGACACTGAAGATGGCACAACGCCGAAACCGGTTTGTCTGCAAAACCCAGATTGACAAGGGATACCGGAAATTCGTTCCAAAATAAATCTACATATTAAAAACTTGTCGCCCACTGTAAATGCACTTTGCATTCAGCAACAACAACAATACACATATTTGATTGATATCTTATGTAGTTTCAACTGTGGATAAGTGAGGCAGAAACAGACGTCGATGTATAGCTTTCTGGAAAGGTTGAAGTAAATTTGCGAGTGAAACTTTGTTATCCTTCGATATCAAAAAGTTCAAACGTCAATTGTCAAAAGCAAGGAAAGCTCTTAGATAACAATAATGTTTGCTTAAATACACAAACAAATATGTAGACGCTTCTATCTTAGTTCCGAATTTTAAAGCGAATCAGCTTATAAGCACTTTTATTTGTACATATCAATGTACCTACATACATACAGTGGCGGCCGAAAGTGGATGAATGGTGTTTCATTTTTAATATTTACGATGTTTTTCAGGCTAAAATTTGTTTGATATTTTTTTTTAAATATTGCTCATGCTTTGAAAAAAATATAAATAAAACTTTCAAACTTTATACAGACTTATATTATAAAAGTCGTTTCATAGTAATTATAAGTGCGAAAAAATTGTTTAAGTCTTAAAAGACGGGGCTTGTTCAGGACCATTTTAGGATTAGTTCCAGACCAGCTCGGAGCTATTTGGGGACCAGTTCGCGACTATATACATAATATAGTTCTAATCTAGTCACCAACTGGTCCCAAACTAATCCACAACTAGTTCCAAACTGTTTCGGAACTGATCCCCAACTAGGCCCGAACTAATCCCGAAATGGTCCCGAACTAATCCCGAACCGGACCTGAACAAGCCCCGTCCTTTAAGACTTAAACAATTATTTCGCACTCATAATTATTATGAAAAGACTTTTATAATANTTGTCGATCTGGTAGGCCTCCATATCAGCGCATACCAGTTAATGAACTAGTAGGTTTCTACCAGTTGTTCTACCATGTTAACTAACTAGTTTGACTTTGCAATGCGCGGTAGATGCATATTTGAAGGAAGCAAAACAACGAATTTTACTGTCACCAACCCTTACACAGAGCCATAAGCAGATTTGTTGAAACTCTTGTCAGTGTCACAGTTTTTTTGGCATTTGAGCTGCTGGGCAACTGCAGCTTACATCATTGCAAGCGCAACTCTTTCCAATTCTATTCGTATTTGACTGAGTCTACAAAAAAAAATAAAATACCGTTAGATGTACATATGAACGTCTACAGCACTCGAGCACATCCTGCCAACAAATGGCAAATGTAAATACTAATAGCAATTCGGTATGAGGAGACCTGCTGTTGCAGCACTGCTCACAGCACAGCTGCCATGCCAGCTAGTAAAATTCGAACCATTCACTCCTTTGATGTTTGCATTTGGCTGCGCGTTGGGCAATGCTGTAGCCCGCCATCTGTCGCCGTTCGTGGCCACTGTTGCAAAATGCAAATCTGATATTTTCTAGCACTGGCAGCGCGAACAACGTTACGGTAATTTTTGGATTTTTTATGTTTTTCGATTTTATCGCCATTTCCGCTACATCTTTTTATTATTCTTGTTTGAGTTGTATGTACATATGTATGTATGTATGTATATCCCATCGGTACTCCACTTCATTTCATTTTATTTCTTCCGACTTGCGGATGATCAGCAAAAGTCAGAGCGACGTGCCGCGCTTGATTTGCGCTCGAAATCACAGCCACCAAATCGACAGTCAACATTTTCCAAGCTGCCACATATCCGATGATCAAAGTGCCACATAATCCAACAATTCAACTATGACTGCCAGTGGCGCCACCACCACTACTACGTCCACCAATTCAGCCAATTCAAACACTGGTGGTGGTAAGCTTTAGTTGAAAATGGCCAAAAAGGCAGAAATTCAATTGGATGCGCTTCACTAAAAGCAAAGAAAATAGGAAAAAAAAATAAATGCCACCAAAATGAAATCAAATTGAAAATCAATGCAAATGTGGCAAATGTCACGCGTCCAAATTACGCCACATGCACACGTACATACATACATGCATACAACGCCACATACGGATGTTCAATAGGTCGTGCAAACTAACTGTCAGCTCGTTGGCAATTGTTGACTGGCAGGCCATCAACAACGCCATCAGCAACACTAACGACAGCAAATGGCGACTGGGATGCGAATTGAACGCACCAGCCAATAAGACACTCCATAAAAGGGGGGGCGGGCCTACGGGCGTCATATTGGTTTTATGATTTAGCCTGTACACTCGTCGGTGCTTCACGCGCCATATTAGTAGTATGTAGTCCTTTCACTCGTAGAGTAACTACATATTTCAATTGCCGACCCCTACGCTTAGCGCATAGCTAACGCCAGCGCGCCTTCAATCTCATCCTCTAAGCATCAGCGCGCCATTGCCATCGCTGCACGCGTAAATGGAATCAATGCAGCTGAATTCATTTCAATAGGAATCATCATTCTAATTTAAAAGTAACACGCAGCGTTTTTTTTTTTCTCTACTTTCCTCCGCTCAGTCTCGCATCAGATCAACATTGACATTTTTGCAATTTGCTACAGGAAAAGTTGGTGCGCTTGATTGCGTTTTTGTCAATTCCCGATGCTATACGAATTTACATTTGTAACATACTCAATCAGGGTTGTCCGACAGCTCATCAATGTGAACATGTTTCGCTTACAAACGTGTCACCAAAAACCTGCAATAACAATAACTCGCCTACTAAATGGCAAAGAAATTCGACTATGAAAAGCGCAACACAAAATAATTTAAAACTACATAAATATTTAGATACATATGTAAATATGTAGAGCCCAAATATGTGTATGTACAGTTTTTAATGTTACTGGCACGTAGCTGGCGGCAAGCAAGCCCACACCATTGTCCATCTTCCCATACCCATTTAATGTTCAACACCATGCTCGCAGTTATTTACGCTTGTTTAATGACGTAATTCATTTCCCATTCCCATTTATTTCCAGTTGTCGTTTTCAGACACATACATCCCTTAACAACGGCACACAATGTCGACTGTTGTTTATTTTTGTTGTTGTCGCGCACCGTCATTGTTCTATGCTTTGATTGTTTATGAACTTCATTGAAGTTGTCGCCGTTGATTTTGCCAGGTCAGGTCCCAGCATCACCCATAGCAACGCCATTTCAACGCTCTATTGACAGCGCTTGTACTCTCCTCTATGAGCCATTTTGTATTTGTTAAACTTTAATTAGATATTTTCAAATAGTGAGTTTGAGCATTTTTAAGTTTCTTCCTTCACTCCCTGAATGTTTAAATTCGCTAGAACGTATACACAATTTTTTGCTTTGCTCACTCATAGAGAAACAACCCAGTCAACAAAATATGCGGAAACGTATCCGAAAGTGGCAAGAATATCGTGTAAAACCCGAAGTTTCATCCGTTTCCGATTCCATGTTTTGTCGTTTTTCCAATAATTTATCCTACTAAAGTGTGCGGCGAAAATATGTGTCTAGGAAAGTACCGACAAATGAAATGAACATAACAATTTTTTTTCGTTGTTATAAAAGTCAGGGGCAAAATATTGTCGTAGAAGAAAGTTACCAATGTTCCTTTGATCCCAGGACCCCATAGATAAGAATCCAGGTTTTTTTTTTATTTTTCAAACTCTTTAGGAAAAAGTCCAATAATAACTGAAAAATCCGTGCTTTTATTTTTAATCCCGATATTTTAGTTTGAAAGCTGATTTATTCCTCTTTCATTTGATATCAAATTTGCTTAATTTGGATAAGTGGTCAGGGCTGCCAACTTGGCTCAAACCTATTTTCCTCTGGGTGTACTTCTTTTTCTCACTCAAAATTTTCTAATTTCTATATTGTATACAACTGATTTATCTTGGATTGGCATTGAACTTTTGTTTTAGGAATGTGTTTCTAATATTAGTGCTAAATGGAAAGAATTAAAAAGAACAGCACCTTTTTTCTGTTTGGCACATTTTGGCACTTTTTCATCCTCAATATGGCACTTCATAGCTAAGTAAAGTTAGCAGCCCTGTAAGCGATTTGTTTATTATTAGCAAGGCACTTTAATTTCGGCCTTAAAAAATATTTGGCCAAGTTTAAATGTTATTACTAGAATAAAAAAATAAAATTCCGGATTGACCGATTATTTTATGCCAAATAAAACGACTTTTATTATAAAATTTTAAAAAGTCCGGCTCCCTGCTTCTAAGTATAATATATTCAAACTGAAGATTTCTTAACATTTATATAACTTGCGCATAATTTTCAAATAAGTGGCAACTCCTTTTCAAATTATTTTCAAACTACACCCTTCTTAAATCGATTTCGTCTGACGACTCATTCCCTTGATTTAAATTGTGTTTTATTGTTTAAACAGGTGGCAACCCTACTACCTGTAGTTTAGATATTTAGCCTTTTTAGAACCATTTCAACTGATACCCATACCGCATAAATTGATTTATCGTTTTATATAATTCGAGTTTAATTTTTAAACAGGTGGTAACCCCCCTCAAACGCCTCAAAAATATTTCTTATGTTCAAACTAAAGATTTCTTACATTCGGCCAAGAAAATTGGAGTCTAGGGGATAAAGTAAGAAATTGAAAAAAATAAAAATTTGTATGGGGAAATTAAGGCAATTTCTCAAAACGTTTGAATTAAAATGAGCATATGAAAGAGCTGCTAGCGAGTACTGTCACCAACTTATATTAACACTTATCTACCCGGCATTCTTTATATTCAAACTAAAACGTTTGCAGGCCAGAGCCTTAAAGTCATAAAGAAAGTGCATACAACTTGTCAGCTCTTAACCCATTAACCTCCTCGAAATTCGCAATGGGCAATATACTGCAATTGTGCGTGCTTTAAAGTAGCTCTAGGACAAATTGCAGCTGCGAAACTCAACGGCGTTGGGCCAAGTGCTTGGACAACTTAGTTTCAGACGGTTGCCTTCCAGCTTTGACTGAATAATGTACATAGCATAGCAAATTTATACTGCACATGTACAAACATGTTTATGTACATACAAATGTATGTACGTATAAAAATCTCCTGACACAAAAATATACATACAAGCCGCTTCTTCAAAATGTGTATGCGCCTGTAAGCACTAGCCCATTTCACAGATTGGAGCGCGTGTCTTTCACTTCTACACTTCCTTCAATGCTCTTCGCGAATGCTGTAATATTGCACCATGGAATGACAGCTTGTTTCTCCTTAAACGTTTCTTTCACATCTAACATTTTCATGTCACCAGCTACATATATACTTCTACGAAATTTCGCTTGTCTCGTTGCTTCTCCACTCACTCACTAAGCTTCAATGTCTGATGTGCATTTGAATAATTTAATAGATTTTTATGAGCTGTAAAACGCTCAACGCATTTACACTTAACACATCGCCTTCTGGACTGGGCTGGCACGGAAATGGCAACGACCCAAGGAAAAACAGCACAACAACCGAACCAAGGCAATGAGAAAGCGAATGGTGCCAAGACTGATGTCTGAAGATTGAAAAAGTGTAAGAAATTGAAAATTTCGCCCAAATCTTGAGACGGTGCGGCGCCTCGGAGCACAGACTGCATTTCGTCTGCCATACACTTCATATACGCCATTTCATGAGCTCAAGTCAAGTTCCGTAGCAACGTAGCAATTCATGTGAAATCCGATGCAACCTGTATTGACACTTCACAATTGGCCACTTCTTGGCGTTCCACTGCCCAAATGGGACGCAATTTATTGCCAAACACTCAGCTGAATTTCCGGTTGTCTCTTGTGGCGCAGAGATAACGGTGCCGTCATTATCATCAACAACAACGGTATCAGCAACTAAAAGCATCTTGTCCGAAAATATGCAGTGTGACAGCATCGCGCGGAAACACCTTGATACGCTTCAGTGAAAAGGCGAAAGCAATAAATTTCACGCCATTTCCACATCCGCTTCACGTCGACAAAGAGAAGCCCGGCGGCAAACGGATGGAATGATAGGCAAGGTGAAATTTGAGCATAATGAAAGCAATAATGTTAAGGCAGAGAAATTTTAATTATTTTATTCAATTAAGATCCTTGAAATTTTAGGAAACTGAAAGTAATCAAAATAATTGGTTTTTCTGAGCCAAGCTCGAGGTTTCTCAGATGCCAGTTCGTACTTAACCTATGTACTTACATATACGCTGGATGCACAAAATAGGCAAAAAGGGCCCATCTATTAAGAAGTTAGAGGGTTAAAAGTTCTTACAAAAATATTCCTTGTCAGATTTTACATAGAATTGCTGAATACATCCTATACCTAAAATTTAGAAGCACATGGGTTAATCTGCCGATTTACCAGAAGAATTACCAAAAAGGGGATATGTTTGATCTACAATAAAACTGAGATATAAACTTTCAACCGCCGATAAACTTATTTTTGAAAAAAATTTATTATGTTGGACAGTGGTATGTTTGTCTTTATCAGCTACACATGTACATATGTACATATCGCTCACTTACTAGAAGACTGGCATAACTTAAAAAACTGTATTTTCCGGAGACGCATTTAAAGTTTTCAAATTGTGAGTAGCTGTGCATCTTTTGCTCAAAAATTACGTTTTATGAGTTATGACAGTATTTTTTTATGTTCGTACGGAACGTTATAAAATGTGCATGCGAATAAACGTACCGTAAACATGTACATTGGCACATAATTATAACATACATATGTATGTACATACATATAAATGTATACATTAAGGTGACTCACCAAAAAAAAATTCTTGTTATTATAATTTTTAAGACTTCTGTCAAAATATTTGATCGATGAAAAAATACCTTCCTAGCTGTAACTCTTCTATCATCTGAGGTGAGTTTTTGAAAATAAAAATACAAACGAAATTTTTTTTTTTATAAAAAATCGTTTTTTTGAGCTATGTATTTCAAATCGGTTCTGCTCATGTTAATCGTAATATTTTTCGTAAATATTTTGACGGAAGTCACCAATGAAAAAACAGTACCGAGTTTTGTTTTTTGTATAGATAGTGATGCATCCTAATGTGTATGTGCATATTTATATATATGTATGTATTTGATTATCTCGTTTCTGAAAGTTTTTATTACTGAAGATTATAAAGTAAATATGCAGCAAGTCTTTTGTGTATTTATAATTATCTATGTTCATAAAAATAAATTTCGGTAACAGCAAAAAATTAGTTTCTTATAAATTATTTGCACTGACCCCGACGTGATTTGAACACGCAACCTTCTGATCTGGAGTCAGACGCGCTACCGTTGCGCCACGGAGTCTTGTTGAGCAAAGCGGCATTAATGGCATACGCTACGATTAAATACATATGTACATACATATATTTACTAAATACTACTTAAATCAGAAAGTTTCTAAGTAAAACAAAAAACAACTATTTTATCAAGAAAGCAAAAGTAAAGTACAATGACGCATATTAGCTTTCGCGTAGCGACAATCCGGCCAAAGGCAAGTACATACATAGATATTTACGCGTGTGTATACATATGTACACCTATATGGTGCGCACTTGTATTCCATGAATTATGACATGTGTAGTCACTAACTAAACATTTTGTTGTTTGTCGAACTAAATTTATATAAAAAGAGACATTTATAGTAATTGTAATAAGGTTGATAAGCTGGTAGATGCGTAGCAAACTTACCGAGAAGCATACTCTCATTTATGTACATTGTGCATATGTATCTAGGTATATTTCGAATTCGACCGCAATCTGACTCAGAATTTAGTTTTTATTTTAGTAATTAAATTTCCATGAATCTCCCCTCTATACGATAATTTTAAGAGGTGGCGTATCGAGGAATAACACATAATAAAATAAGCTATTCTCTTTTAATTACATGAGGCTAATGTCGGTGTATCTAAAGGGTCACAACCAACTACGCTTTCATATGCAACGATTAGGTGTTATCAGAGAGTCGGAATTCCGTCTCTGTCTTGGGGACGAGGAAACTTCGCAACGCATTATTTGATTAACTTACTTCAAAACTTCATTTGGCAAACCCTTCGAAAGGAATTCGACTACCAAGGCCCTTTAAAAATGTCTTGGGCATACTGAATTAGGCACTCTCTTTAGAGATGTCATCGAGTTCTTTCAGCTTATGGAGTTGTCGATATACAAATATTGATTTGCTGAAATTTGCGGATTTGTGGAATCAAGGTTTTTGGAATTTTCAGAATAAATATATCGATTTATCGAAATTTCAAGGTTATTTAAGTTTATCGAGTTATCACTTCTTATCGAATTTTATCGTTTTATCAGAGTGTAACGAGTTATCGTAATATGTCGATAGCTTTCAAAAATTATGGAGCTGTCAAAATTAGCCGAGTTATAGAAATTTTTAGAGGAATCCAAAGTTTGTCGAGTTATCGATTTATGTTGAGATATATATTTTTTTCGAACAATATGAAGCACTCGAAACGCAAAGTTGACAAAATTAAGCGAGTTATCGAATTTCCTTGAGTTAACGGATTTTAGTGGTTATGAAATGGATTTAGCAATCGATATGTGTCAAATTATTGAAATTTATCCACAAACTGGAATGTATCCGGTCAATTCCAAGTCTTACCACAGACATTCAAAGATATAAAAATATTTAGGCATGTTTTAGTTCCAAATCAGGAGATTTTCCGGTGAGTTATTTTACACCTTATAAGTTAAACGGCGTGCTAAGTTATAAAACCTCTACAAGGGTCTTATAAAACTAGAAAAAATGGTCGAATCTCGACAATCACTAGCACTCTGAGTATCCATTAATTCCATAGCAGTTTAGCTTGTTCCAAAACCAATGTCAACAAGTCTTAACTATAATTTGAAACTTTAATCTGCAGAAAATATGCGAAAAGTAACTTTCATGCAAACACTGTAATTTCCAGATGCATACCAGCCGTAAATGATTAATTGATTTAGTTTTTCATTTGATGTTTATGACACCAAAATATGAAGTAGGCGAAGTATTTGGATTTGGACTCAAGCAAACTCTCTTAATGTAGCAAATTTATTATAGTTAGCTATATTCCTCCTCTCTTTATTTTAATTTCCTACACTCTACGCTTTGCATAATTTTGAGCATCTCCACTCTACTCCCCCCACTTCATGCAATGAAAATGTGAATGCGGTGAAGTTTAATGGAATGGAAGAATGTCGCATGTAGCGAAGTGAAGTGGCTCCTGCTGCGCTTAATGGCAGTTATAAATCCTCAAATCTGTCACTTTGAATGCATGGCTAGCCGATGAGAGGGGCGGGCAAGAAAACACAAAGACAAATGCACCGGTAAAGGTGGTCAACAAAGGCGGAGTGAGAAAAATATTTTCTGTGCAACCACAAGTGGGTGATAAACATTTGCGTTGGTGTTGCAGTGCGTGCTGAAGGGAGAAAGGGAGAAATGACATTGGAATGCGAAGGGGGCAGCTTAACAGAGTATGTGAGTACTACATGCATATGTACATACGTATTGTTACATACCAGGACCTTTGAACTAGCCAAATTGATACAGCAATCCAATGAATGCTGTCACTGGATTCTGGAAAATGGAGTGCAGCAGCGGCCATAGGGCAACAAAGGCGATTGTATCACACAACACGCATTGTAAAAGATAGTCTCTAGTGCAGCGTGTTGCTATGAGCTGCGTTCAATTGATTTGTCAATCATTTAAAGCATATTACAAGCAAGATGACAATTCAAAAAATGGCCAACAATAGCCTTTTCAGAGGTCACAAATTCAACCTGAAAAAAGAAAAAAAGAAATAAACATCGTAGCTTTCCATGCCAAACTCCTTTATATGTGTTATATTGCCCAAGCTGTAAGCATTTTATGGACGCACGTAAACAGATTTCCTTAAAACTTTATCCAACACGCTGCAACCACTAAGCATTCCTATACATGCATAGAAATAGCAAGCAATCTTTGAAATGTGCCCCACGCATTCAGTTCAGGTATTTTCGAAAAAATTTCAGCATCGTTGTCATTCGTTTTGTGCTTCCCAGTGCTTTCTTATACATATTTCTCTGTGCTTTTGTTTTTATTTACAGCAGATACGGTCTTTGCTGGTTATGCATTTTCCTTTGGGTATATGTATGTATGTATAGACCCGTTGCCATAGCTTCATTTCTTGTATGTAGTTTTTTTTATGTTACGTAGCAGTGGGAAACATTGACTCCCAATGTCGCATTTTCCTTTCTCCCTTCCCCCTCCCGGCCCCAAAAAAAATTTGCATTTGAGAAGTTAAAAGCCTCGACTTTGATGTGTCATCAGTATAAAGTGTCATTCTGACTTCGAACGTCCTCCTTACTGGCAATTAACTACCGTTACGGGTACAATGACCATTGAATGATTGGTGTTTGCTGGCGACATTTGAAGTACTTGTACAAGCACTTGACGACACCTGATGGTGTTAATGACGTAAATTTACTACAGCCATACTCACACGCATGCATTCTCAATCCATTCGGCAGAGATTAAGTCATCTAGAATAGGGATTTGCATTCATTCAAAGGCACTCAAACTTATATATACACACATGCATATGTACGTAGGAGTGAATGTGCATGCCTGAAATGCATTGTGACTTTAAAATTAAATTTACGCAGACCAAAAATGGAAATTTGACAATTTCTCTTCTAAACATGCTTATAATCAAAGTTCTTAAGGGCGGAAACCCATTTGCACTAAGAGAAGAAAATTTTTTGAATACGAAAGAGCACCAACCCAACTCATAATAAATTTTAGTATACAAATCTTAGTATTTAGTATGGAAATATTTAATTCAAATACGTCCATATTAAAATAAAGCGTTTTCCACTTCACGCATGCTTCTTTATAATTAAGATAAACGAAAAAAACTAATTTCCATGCTGCCTCCAATGAACCCAGACCTCTGGAAATTAACAAATTATGGCAAGCATCATTGCGTACTCAGCTACAATACAATACAATACTCGTGAATTGAGGATCGACAAGCGCAGCTCTTAGTCCATCTTTCCACAGCATGAAAAGTAGTTGCTTATACAATGAAAAATTTCT
Organism: Rhagoletis zephyria; assembly: GCF_001687245.7. Taxonomy (NCBI): domain Eukaryota; kingdom Metazoa; phylum Arthropoda; class Insecta; order Diptera; family Tephritidae; genus Rhagoletis; species Rhagoletis zephyria. Next base: position 8,691 of record NW_016163305.1, on the reverse strand, counting down.
GAATTTGGTACATAAAAATTTGTATTATTGTGGGGATAGAACTCTGAGACCTAAAGATCTATTGTGCCCACTTCATCCTATCCCGAAAAAACCGCATCGCGAATGCGAGTAAATTCCCAGTTTATTCAGGTGAAAGTTCAGCCTGCAAAGTCCTATATGAACTCCCATGAAAATGTTTAACTTTTTCTTCATTCATTCATTAACCCCTTTTATGCTTTATGTTCTTATAACCGCTTTGGAATGATTCCTTTCCTTTAAAGGACGCTCCTTTCGTTTCCAGTCTTTTGGAAATGGCATTTCCTTCAATACTGTCCCGCAATTTAGAGACCTCAAATTCGATTGTTCAGATCAAATGTGTTCAGTTTATTAACTACTGCACTCCATCATCAGTTTTGATGTTATCTGATAAGTTATGAGGCCCTTAATAGACGCCTCGTTGTATATCAGGATACCTGTTAGTTGTAATTTCGCTTGCTTTGCTTGATATTGAATTCAGCACACTTTTCTATAGAGCCTGTAAAATTAACCTTTATTTTTCCACAGGTGCCGAGTATCTCAACCTCGGCCCAAATACACATATCCCGGTACCCTCGTCAGTCAATGAATCATTATTGTATCAAGATATCATATGTTGGTTTATCCAATATGTTTCGGATATACCTAGCCAATTTTTTGTATAACTTGGTTCACCTTTGAATTTTTTGCAGAATTGAACTTTGGATGCATGATATTGTAATTTCAGGGTACTGCTTCATTATAATATCGATTTTTTACGACTCAGAACTCCTGCTGCCCGCTCTTTGTTGGTTCCAGTCATTCTAAGGATAACGCTCTTCGCCGGCGTATGGACATGAATATGAATCAGGGTTAAGATCTAGTAGAAGAAGATGCTGTTGGACAAGTTCTCAGCACACTAGTGATGCGTACGTAAGCCAGCGTTTGTACCTTGGTAAGCGTCTTAATGGCTCCAAGATGTGTGGTTCTATCAGACGAGATGTTGGCTCAATAAATTATCATTGGTCGTACTATCGCCGTAGCCGCATGTGATTTGCCAGAGTAAATTTTGGTTTGTTAAGGCCGTAAATTTCGGTTAAAATACGTTGCTATGAAATGACGTTGAGCAACAGGACCTGGTCCGTCAGAATATGCAAGGTCCCCTCCGAGCTGTTTGATAACAAACCAGATTTAGAAAAGAGTACTTCTTGTCTCGGATGCGGGAGAATACAGTAAGATTTTTTTATGTGGTCCCAAAATACATTTTTTAAAAATCGCGCTCCTTTTTCCAAGTTATGTATGGAGGTAAACCGGCGACAAAATAAAGTATCTCCTCCTATCACAAACAAAAATTCATCGCCTCGTCATGGGAATGACAGTTATAATTCAGAAAATGTAGAAAAGTTGTAAAAGGATTTTATCAAATAGAAAATAAAAAAAAAGTGGCACAAAACTGCAAAAACACATACATACATATGTACATACGTAAACATCCAAAACAATATCCTTATTATCCATTTTATGGTCCTTAGGTGGCTGCTGTTTGGTTGTTATTGAATTTTATATTGGTATTGGTATGTACATATTGCTTGTTTGTGTCCACAAATAAAGAGAGACACCATGTCCTGTAAAGCACACCAGACCTCCCACACATACAACATTACATTACATTATCGATGACCTATCCAACAACTACTGTTCCTTTATTTCAATTTCCTTTTTGCTTGAATCGAGCTTTCTCCCTTCGCTCTACTTGCCGTTCACTCCTGCCTAAAACCTTTCCACTCTCATTCTAAGTGAGTACGAAAAAAAAAGGAAAAATGTTTTACTGGAATTTGGTTATCTCTCTTGATAATTAACTGCCTCAAATTCTCTAGGAAACACTGAGTGCATTACTCTTTACTCACCCTCGTTCGGGGAGCGGCCCTGCCTTTTCCACTCTCCAATGTCACACGGCGCACGTGCGTCACTTCCAATCCAGTATGCGGCAACTTTAATTATTCGCAAAGTAGAAAAGCTTCACTTGCAGTTGGAATAAAGCTCAGCGCAAGTTGAATATGCAAAAAATTTCCATCTCTTTGATATTTACTTATTTTTACTGTCCATGGTCATGGCTGCCAGCAGCTCAATGGAAGTCGTGTTATGACGAACGCACTCAGTGCGTTTTACGCGCTCCACTCTGTACCCACAACGAGCCATCAACCACACGGAATTTATCATCAGCATTTGTGACACACCGGTTGAGGGTAAATGCAACTCTTCATTAGAGGCACTTTTTCATAGATATTTATGTATATAAATACATATATAAATGGGTGTTGGTTGAAGTGTAGCGTATCCGTTGACAAGTTATTATTAATGACAATATGCAGCGAACGAATCGGCATCACTGGCAGGTATAGTGACAGCGTCCGAATTATGCTCCGATCGGAGTACATCTACTCCTATTTCTGCGCCGATTTTTTTAACATTATTATTCGGATTATGTTACTCAAGTTGCGGGAAAATTCATCAAGTTTTCAGTTACTACACTTTCGAAGAACTAAATATAGCTTGACGTTTTGCCAATTTAGTGGATCTAGCGACTTAACCTTTTGCTTCTCACGCCATAAAATCAAACTTTAAATTTAAGCACAAAATTTTTAAATTATGCCTTATAAGTATTATGTGCTTCATAAAAAAAATGTATTTCAGTACGAAATTTTCTATTAAACCGATTTCTATCCGACTTTGGTGTAAATGAAATGTATACATACTTTTATACTTACCTTTAGAGCACAGCCCAGTGTCACAGAGTCCAAAACTGCAAAGAACATAGGAATAAAGAAGCCAAACATCCCATTTCTCTTCTGTTTTTCTTTTATTTCCAATCTAGCAAATTTACTTTTCCTCGTGGCAACCCTGCCATCCCTTATATAAGCTCTCTTCTCATGAGCTTTTTGCTTACAAACTAAAACATACGTTTAGGTTGAATACACTTCGCTCACATTCTTCAAAAGTGTATTAACTCAAAGATTTTCATTTTTGATATTATAAAATTTTGTTGTAATATTTTTGCAAAACATCAGCTTCACGATGTGATTAGCATAAGCTCAACAACGCTATTTTGAGTTTTCTGACAAAGGGAAAATTTTCATTTTTGAGAGAGTAGTATTCGTCTATTACGTTCCCTAATATTGCGAACCCCTCGAAAATTTTTGCTTGCAAAGCTGGTCTAAGGACGACTGCCGGACATCTGACTCACCACTCTTATTAATTTGCCCTGAAATCATTTAATCATTTGGATCAAACCTGGAATGAATCGATTGATTGAGGAGTGTTTTTGAACCCAATTGAACCTTAGCCCGCGATGACAGTGATTTTTAGAAATTTTTAGTGGTTCAAGTAGTTTACAGGTGTTTTGGAAATATACTTACATATATGCCAACATTGATCAGCTTTTGCATCAGACGCTCACTGATGATCATGTGACCCAAGATTCATTCCTCCCTCAAAAAGTTGCATATGCATTTGTATCTTTCTTCTCTGACTTATTGCAGTAAAAATTTTGAAATCGCTTGCTACACTCTAATAAGTTCCTGTAAATACTTCCGTATCGCACTCACATAATTCGTTGTATGGCACACTTCGTGGCCTGCCGTCGTTTTCACTTACCTGGTTGAAAACCATTTTAAACAAAGATGCGTTGTGTTTTTGGTAATTCCGAAACCGGTTTGTCGTCAAACCAAATTTGACAAGAGATGACGGAAAATCGTTACATCTTATTTACATACTTACCACACTCTTCAACAATACAAATCAAAGACCTTTTCTTAATTTGATACATCTTCTTTTACGTCGACTGACGTTTTTTATTTATTTATTATTGTTATTTTGTATAATATTTCTTACTATGTACTCATTATTCAGTTCAACCGGACCGACTTATCTTAATTATTTGTAACCGAATTTACTTGTTTCAAACACTAAGACAGAGTTTCTAATTTATTTAATGAATAGAAAATATTATCTGGAATATAATCAAAAAAAAAAATATCAAGCAAAAACTTTAATGGAATTATATTTGCATCTAAGACGTCTAGTCTTTTAAATTTATAAAAAAAATGCTTTTATTTAGATGGTAGTTATTTAAAAAATTTCAAATCTAAAATTAAATAAAAGCCCCAAAATCGTTGGAAGCCACGAAACACAATTTGTTGGGTGAAAAAAAACAAGTGTTTTTTTTCTGTTTTTAATTTTCAACCGTAAAAATTAATTTTATTTTAAAAGCGTACTATTTACAAAAGGTAACTAAATTAATTAAATATAGAAAATGGCGGCTTGTGCGTTGGATGCGTAAACCACGACCACCGCACACTACAACTGTCCGTCCGTCCGTCCTCGCGTCTCGCTTGACTCTATGCTTAGCCAAATTTTGTAGGCATACTTAAGTACTTAATGTACGTGGACTTGCTAAGAGACGCATTCTGTATTTTCTGTATTTCAATTCTTTATCATTTGTGACGTGCGTGACACTTTACGCAAAATACATTTGTTAGGAAACAATAATTACAGTTATAGGTCATGTATGTATGTATGTATGCATGAATGTTAATATTTAGGATTTGCAAATTTTTTT
>NW_016163305.1:0-1831 GCF_001687245.7 Rhagoletis zephyria | reverse complement strand
ACATAAAAGCAAAGCGTTGAAAATTATTGAAATCGGACTAAAATTACGACCGCTTTTCATATAACGGTATATTTCAGAAATGCTTGAAACTGCAATATTTCGAAATTTAAGGACGCTAATTTACTTAAAATTTATACACCCCGGCTTATCGTGTAGCGGTAGCTTTCGGAAAGGTGGAAAACATATATTTAATAATTGCGCCGGGTATTTAATGTTCGGCTCCGCCCGAACTTAGACTTTCTTACTTGTTTTTTCTTATTTTGAAAGATGAGCGGAGGAACATTTTTTGGGCAATTGCCACATGATGTGGAGTGTAAATTCTTAGGGCTTCTCCAATCTCACTATACTACATAACACGACGATCTTCCATTATCGTCCTGCGATGTTTGTCAGCGAGCGAAAAACGACCACGCCGAATGCAGAACACTGGCCCTTGCACGTGTTTCATCACCAAAAATTCAAAAAAAGATAAACGATGCACTGTTGCTGTGTTAATCTATTTCGAATGTTATAAACTATCATCGCACGAAAACGTTTTTTTTTTTTACATATTCAGTTTTTCTTCTACTTGAGACTTTGAAGTAACTGTAAGCAACACAAAGATCACTCGTACTTTAAAACGTTCTGAGCATGTTAATGTTTAAAACTGTCAAATTTTACAACGCAAAGGTCAGATCGACTCAACTTACATTGGTTTTGAACATTCTATAGACTATTTTAGTGACCCTCGTAAACAAATATATTAGATTAAAACATTCTTTTCCTAAATTTAAAAAAAAAATACTTCTATCAAAAATTGGAAAAAATAACATTAAAATATTTTTAAATAACCCCTAAACCGTAAAAAGATTAAAAATTCATATTTGAGCTTTAGAGTGAAACCAAGGATTTTCTTACATCTAAAAGTTATTAAACCATTTTTTTTCTTAGAATTACTATAAATTATTATTTTTAATGAATCAAAAAATTCAAATTTAATGCGGATGTAATCATAAAAGTGTGAACGTAGCATTACAGGGTATTTAGAGCGCCATATTAAGTTTTTAATTACATGCAGCGGTATGAATGTAGGATTGTACGAAATTATGCAAACAATGAATAGAACAGAGTGATGAATCGATTGCTTATTTCAAACTAAATATTTATCATTTTATTCATATAAAAATTGTAAATGTTTTGCATTTGATGACAATGAATGAATCGACTACAAACTAAAAACATATGTATGCAATCATGTAAAACTAAGTTATGTATGTATATAAAAATAATACCATTAGTAGCATCTCAGGTTGATAAATAGCACAGTTTTCAGAAAAATAAGAGTGAACTGTCTGTCTCTGTGTGTGTATAATTAAAAAATAATTTGCTCTTAACAAATTTGGCAAGAAAGTGTTACACTTAGAGTATTATCGAAAAATCGCAATTAAATTAATTTAAAAAAAAAAATCAAGTAAGGTTTTTTTTTTTTTTTTGATTTTAATAATTTTGCCTTCTTGTTCCGCTATTTTTCTAGGAAGCACAGAAACCACGCAGCTATGAAAAGCGGCGTTGATGTTGTCGCGGTTTGGTGACAAAAAATAAAAATAAAAATATGAAAATTGCACTTGATGTATGTAAGTAGTTGGCAAAGGGTTGAGGGCAATTTAGGGCACTTTGTATGTTGGTAAATGATTGTGTGTGTGTATGTGAATTAGTGAAAGTTGTGCGTTTATTGTTTAAACATTTGAATTTGAAAAGAGTTTTTTTTTTGTGTTGTAGCTAACAAAACTATTAATGCGACAAAATTTTGCACAGCGCTTGCGCAGCATCAACCTCAGCCTCACCACCATCA
>NW_016163304.1:25186-37329 GCF_001687245.7 Rhagoletis zephyria | reverse complement strand
TTCGGTTTCTGGCTAGAAATATTGTGATTGGTATGTTTTCTGCCGATGGAAAATGCTAGTTAGTAACCAAAAGATGCCACGATGCAGAGTGCGTGATGTCACTTTGGCATTGCGGTAATCTTCGGACTTAACAGTACGATGCCTAATGTGCTACATATAGTACATACATATGTACATACCTATATAGGGCGGTACAAGGGTGATATAGATATTTGAGAGGAACCATTTATTATATGTTAATGTTCATTTCTTTCAGAAAATTGGTACCACAGCCTTTAACAAATTTTACCCATGGAGCTATACTCAGTTGAACAACGCGTAAAAGTGATCAAAAATTGATGCCGGGTTTTCAAAAAAAAAAAAAAAAGTAATCATAAGCGTTGAAGCAAATTTTCATCTAAATGGGCCCACAACGCACGAGTACGGTTTGGTGTGTATTGAGCTTGCCGAGTTATCGGATTGTACTTTTAAAACAGACCTGGGCAGCGTCCGCCCGGCCGGCGTCGTCGCCTCATATTCGCATATACATACATAGTCGCTCTGCTTCATTTAACTGCACGACCCTGCAGTGCGTAAATATCCCCATGAAATAAAGTTACTAGCTCATAGATATTACCTAACAGAACAAGACATGGACTGGTTGCTTTGTTATGCGATGAGGGACACTGGATACTTAAAAAAATACCGATTTCTGCTGGCAGACGAAGTGTAGAAAATTCAAATCTAACCACCATTCGTTCATCTGTGCAAGCATCAACATGCACGAACAAAGTATTTCGTTGTTATTGTTTAAGCAGCATCGGCTCACGGGTCGCTCGGCTACAACAATCGTCAACGAACGAGATTTTTCGTTTAAATAATCTCTGAACTGTCTACATTGGAGTGCTTATGGGGCAACTGTCTCTGAACTATGTACATTGAAATGCACCGCCAATGACACCTCCATTAAAAAGTAGACCGTTGAAGGCGTCGTTCGGATATTGAGCGGACTATAGTGTTGTGGAAAAAGAAACGCATCCTGAACTATTTTTGGACTAGAGAAATCTCTTGCAGGGGACTTGTTCGCACGCACACAGTGACTTCAATTGCACGCACTCTACAAAAATGCTCTGCCGAAGCTGCCCAAAATTATGCCGGTAACGTTGTTACGATGAACGGACGTTGTTGCGACATGATACCAAACTTTGTATATCCTGAATTAGATGACATGGACTTGGAAAACATGTGGTTTCAATAGGACGGTGCCACGAGCCACACAGCGCATGAAATAAAACGCGAACCTCTGCGGTCTTATTGAATCACTCCTTACATACATACATACATACCGATAACCGCCATTTTAAGACATAATTATTTAGATTTTGAAACAGTTTTAAGCTAATCAGGGGGTTACTCTGTAATGCGATGCGAAAACAAATGATTCGAATTCGCGCAAACACATCGTAAGTCATACACAAGGGTGGTTGCCTACCGCATCGAATATTTCTGTCCAGTCGCATTACGGTGTAGCCTCCAGCCATCAGTCTGAACGGAAAGATGATAAACTGAATACTTTTTTGAAAAATACCATCGAACACCTACTTCACAATGTGCATATATGAAACCAATCCAGCTTGTTTGAGGATATGAATTTCCTTCTTGATTGGCGCTGTAATCGACTAAGCGCCATTTTCTAAAGTAACCTTTAACTTTAAAACTTGCTTTATATTTAAAGGTTGGATTAAAAATGAAACTACGTCTATCGGTTTTTGACGTNTCTGAACTATGTACATTGAAATGCACCACCAATGACACCTCCATTAAAAAGTAGTCCGTTGAAGCCGTCGTTCGGATATTGAGCGGAAACTAGTGTTGTGGAAAAAGAAACGCATCCTGAACTATTTTTTGACTAGAGAAATCTCTTGCAGGGGACTTGTTCGCACGCACACAGTGACTTCAATTGCACGCACTCTACAAAAATGCTCTGCCGAAGCTGCCCAAAATTATGCCGGTAACGTTGTTACGATGAACGGACGTTGTTGCGACATGATACCAAACTTTGTATATCCTGAATTAGATGACATGGACTTGGAAAACATGTGGTTTCAATAGGACGGTGCCACGAGCCACACAGCGCATGAAATAAAACGCGAACCTCTGCGGTCTTAGGTCGGTGTTATGCAGAAATTTTGTTTGGCAAACTGCGTGCAATTGTTGTTGCAGCAAACTCGGAGAGAGCGAGTTTGGCGACTCTCACAGCAAACTAATTTTGTTTGGTCAAACTGCAGCAAATTCGGTGTTGTCATATACAAAAATTTTAAATTTTGCGCGTTATGTAGATCTGAAATTCTCATTTCGTGTTGGCAATAGCCATGAAAACCATAATGAACGTGCAACCCTGTGCCAAACTCGGCATAACCACCTCCGAGCAAACTAAGCAGCCGCCATTTAATTTGGCAAACAAAAGTTTGTCTGCATAACACCGACCTTATTGAATCACTCCTTACATACATACATACCGATAACCGCCATTTTAAGACATAATTATTTAGATTTTGAAACAGTTTTAAGCTAATCAGGGGGTTACTCTGTAATGCGATGCGAAAACAAATGATTCGAATTCGCGCAAACACATCGTAAGTCATACACAAGGGTGGTTGCCTACCGCATCGAATATTTCTGTCCAGTCGCATTACGGTGTAGCCTCCAGCCATCAGTCTGAACGGAAAGATGATAAACTGAATACTTTTTTGAAAAATACCATCGAACACCTACTTCACAATGTGCATATATGAAACCAATCCAGCTTGTTTGAGGATATGAATTTCCTTCTTGATTGGCGCTGTAATCGACTAAGGGCCATTTTCTAAAGTAACCTTTAACTTTAAAACTTGCTTTATATTTAAAGGTTGGATTAAAAATGAAACTACGTATATCGGTTTTTGGCGCGTGTATGTTTCCTGGTTGTAAATCAATTAAAAACCGATAATAAAATGCTTTACTTTAGACACAATCATAAATTTTAATGCAATCTTTATACATATATAAAGTGAGCTTTAAAGTTAGAGGTTACTTGAGAAAACGGCCCTAAGTGATTTAGGTCGAGTCCAGTTGTTTTTCTTAAATGCCAACTGACAGCAATTAGAAGTGGGAAGTGGAACATGCCTTCCGTCTACCCCGACATTATCGATTTGGCTTCTAATTTTTCGATCTGGATAGCCACGTATCTTAATGGATATTCTTATGCTGAAACCTATTGCTGCAGACTACCATGCTGCGGGCCCCGGCGAAGTCGACCAACCTCAGTCCATTATCAGACGTTTCGTCGTGAAGGCTACATTTTCCAACGTTGGACCAAATATCGCTTCCTTGCCTGCCCTGGCTCTAAAACTATCAAGCACGGTTTTAATATCGTAGCGCTAGTAAGTGTGGTGTTCGAAGAGGTTATAGAATAGGCCTTTGAGCGCCTCGTCCGAGATATTGAAGAAATCTCGCTTCGATGCTGATTGTGGCGAGAAACTCGTTTCCGGAGTGAACGACTGTACGCGGCTACAGAGTCTCCCTCTCGACAACGAATTTGCGCTCTTTTACATGGTAGCTGGAGTGGTGGATGTCAGCCTTATCTTCCCGAGGGCTTCAGAAATCCGGGAAGAGGAAGCCTTTAAGAATTTGGATCTTCCAGCGGCTGGATTCTGTAGCTGTGAGTTTCCAAGTGTACACTGAACGTTGTGTGCACGCTTCGTTTTGCGATTCAGGAAGTGTGAGAATGAGTTTAACTGTCAAAATTGTGTACACCTCTCTTCCGAAAAACTCACAGCCCTCGGTATACACGCCATTTTCTCACAGTTAACGGATCCAGGCGCAGGTGCTTTCCTTCAAATCGTAGTCCTTTTTGCGCTCACCGGGGTCGTAATCTGAAGAAGCGGTTCCCATCCGAGGCAAGTTTGGGCTATTCATTGGTACTTTTCGTAATTATGCCAACCCCATTGCAAGAGGTCGCTTATAGTTTCATTATGTAGGTTCTGAGATCCCCGAAATTGCAAATAACGAATTAGCATTCATGTCCTAAAATGTAAGGATTCTTACAATTCGAAGCCCCCAAACTTTATCTTTTATCCCGCCCTATTTACCTTCATTACATTTTGGAATTGCCTGCATATAAACTTTCATTCATCCCTCGCCTCTCTTTAATAAAAATTTCATGAAATCAGAAGAGCGCGCTAAATGTGTAATTACTTATGGTCTAAGTATGCATACTTCGCATAACTTCGCACAACATCGCATAAACTTTAAACAGTAATTTCGTATGTACTTTGTATGTATTCCATTACCCACAAATTAACAGAACTTTTAAAAAAGTTAAAGTTACATTTCTATTGCACTGGTACAAATGGTTGTGCGAAGTTATGCGAAGTATAAATAATCAGACCTTTAGGTCATTTATTTGTCCTCAAACATCGAAATACATAATATGGTTGTATACATACCCTTGTTGTCAGCTGATTAAGTCAGGTGACATTTTGACTAGTTTTGGCTATTTTTCTTTTGCTTTTTATTTAATGGTTGTTTTTTTTTTTTTAAAAGTCTAGCACCTTACCCAACGGCGCCACATAAATCCACATTTCATACTTCGTACAAAAATTATGAAAATTCAAAAAACTTTAAAATTTGCACCCAAAAATTTTAAACTTTTTATTTTGAGTTTTTAGAAAAATGTGGGGTATGCAGTTTGGTGGGAGACAATAACACCATAGACAATAAGACCATAATGGCTTTATTTCATTTTGCGATTGGAAGTAAAACCACACTTTCGATACGGCCTTATTTCCAACTGGAAATGGAAACTCCATTGTGCAATTTTGAATTTGACTTTATTCCACTTCTGGATTGGAAATAACAACATATGGTTTTATTTCTAAAACAAAATGGAAATAAGACCATATGGCCTTATTGCGTATGGTGTTATTGCACCCCACCATGCAGTTTTGTAGCTCATTAAATTTTAGTAGTTTAAAGTGCAAATTTCAAGACGCTAGAAAATCGCGTTGATTTTTAATATTTTTTTTTTGGTTGACGGTGTTGTGCATTTTCTTCCATATAAAATATGCTCGACAATTTCGTTTGTATGGGAGAAAATGCCTAGCGCCATCAGCAAAAACAAATTTTTAAAAATCAACGCGATTTTCCAGCGTCTTGAAATTTGCACTTTAATTTTTCTAAAAATTCAAAATGAAAAGTTTAAAGTTTTTGGGTGGAAATTTTTAAGTTTGTTGAATTTTCATAATTTTTGTACGAAGTTTAAAATGTGGATATACATATGTGGCGCTGGTTAGGTAAAGTTATAAAAAAAATATATGAACATTAAATAAACGAAAACAAAATAGCATGGCACTTGACTTTATCAGCTGACCACCAAGAGTATATGTACATATTTTCAGTGTTAATGACACACTGTAGCTTGGTCTTCATGTTGCTTGCGATTTTGCCTTTGAATTTGCACATTGTTAATGTGTTTACTTATTCGTATAAAAAATGTTTCGCTGGTTCTTTTTGTTATTATTTTTTACTCACAATTTTTTGTTAGCACAGAATATTTGCCATTATTTTTATACAATTTGTATGTAACCGTGCAAAGAGCGCCTTGTTGCTCCATTGTTGGTTGCACTTCACGTCAAGTTCTCGCGTGTATTTATGCTGACTATAGGCAATTGCGAGTCTTATACCCATATCACACTTATGACATAGCAGAATATGCTTCTTATTTGATAGGGCATACACATGTATGCACTATTTATAAAAATACTTGTGTGCAATTGAATTGCAATGAATTCATATAGTATTTACGCGATCCCTTAGAGAACTGAATTATGTAGATATATACATATTTATGTATGTATGTACCTGTTTATTATTCACTGACCCAATTCATTCACTTCGCATCAGAAATCTTCATCAGGTGGCTGAACTTTTCCAATTAAGACCTCAGCGCAATTTCATTACATTTTGTTAACAATTTAAGTTGTAGGTAAGCTTTATTATTGGCTAACTCTGTCTTTGACAGATAAGGTCTGTTTTACGCTAGTAAAATAATTTTACGTGTCATGTTTTACAATTCGGGGAATGGCTATTACTCATTTTTTAGTACCACTATGCCAATTTCTTTACTCTTCTCCAGTATTCCGTGCAGCTTTTAATAGGTATGAAACTCCTTTAAATGATTAGAAATCTTGCGGATCATTCGGCCCAGTTATTCTCAGCGATGGTATTTACTCAAAGCTTGACACTTCAATATCTAAGCTTTTAAATAACTACAGATGAATTCACCTTTTAAAAGCTATGAAACTCCTTTAAATAAGTAGAAATATTGGGAATAATTCGGCCCAGTTATTCTCTGTGGTGGTATATAACTAGTTAGACTCTTCATTATTTAAGCTTTTAAATAACCACAGATAAAGTTAAAGATAGATGAAATTTTTCAATCGAAGTTCTTAAGCTCTTTGTATTTTCATTTAAAATCAATCCTTCGAAAATCAGATTTGTATAGGGGGATTCAAGGGTGATACGGACAGATCTTTGGCAGCACATTATTTGTTATATGTTAATATTTTTTCCACCAAAATATTGCGAAAAAATATTAAAATTTGGTGATTCGAAAATACATCCTAAAATTTCATTTTGATTCCGTTGAGAACATTTTTGCACATTTTTATGAAGACCTCTTCTTCTCTCTGAGGTGGTCTTAAAAAAACTACTTTTAAAACTACATACTTTTCTTTAAAAACAAAAATCGGTTTTAGGAGATAGTATTTCAAATGGGGGGCCGGTTCACGTAAATTTAATATTTTTCCAAAATATTTTGACGGAATTATAAAATTTATTATATTTTAAATAAATTTTATAATTCCGATTTTTTTCGTATAGACAGTGATACATCCTAATATACATATGTATGTATGTACATGCAAATGCTTATTGGTTTATGTTCACGACGACCAAAATTACCAATAGTATATATGTACAAGTATACGTTAATAAACATAAGCATAGATTTTTTCACTTGACCCTCAAAATGCTGAAAATGAAGTTACATATTATCTTCTAAGCGAAAACTAAACAAGATTTTTGCTCCAAATTTTTAAGCAATATGAAACATAATAGGTGCGTTCGACAACACAAAAATTGTTAACAGTTTTTCCTAATTTTTACAAGTTGGCGTTCGATAACGACAAAAAATTATCCATCACTCAAAAATTGAGAGAGCAAACGTTCATTTTGTGCTGGAAAAATTTTAGGCAGCAAAAATTATCCATCCCGAAAACATATGATCTGAAAACATATGGTTGCAATTTTCGTAAACAAGCAGAATTTAATTTTTCGCGTTTTGGTATTTATATGCTTTTTGGCTGTCTGCTATGTGCCTTTATAATAGTGCTAGTTTTTATTTCCAGAACTGTTCCTGGCAAACATTGAACGTCCACTTTCCTTTCTTCTTCCATAGAGGCAACATGAATTTCAGTCTGTTTACAAATAAAGCATAAACAAAGTCAGCTGGTGTGTCTTCCTCTTCCTGTTTTTGCAAGCGATTGCTAATTTTCTTTTCGTTTACTTTTTTGCTTTTTCTTCTCTTTGGGCGAGAATTTTCGCTTACGCTCTTGATTTTGATTGTTGGCTGGTGCTGGCTGATTTTGTTATCGAATACAACTAATACAACGAGTAATTTTGCGTCATAAATGCGCGATATTTACTTATATAAGTCTATAAGCAAAGAAGCGGCTCAGAAAATATCAGCGAGTTGGGATTAAAATTTGTGTGCTCTAGATGAGATCGAGTTCATAGGCTGTGCCGCGAAGTCTTTTGGCCGACTGTTGAAAATATTCAAGCAGACGTGTAGGAAGTTATAGATAACCTAGTCCCTAAAAACTTAAATAATTGTCGGTTATGCAAAGGAACGCGAATGAAGTAATTCTGCTCAGGAATGCACAAGTTCAGAGGGAACTAAATATGGGCATTTCCTGAAAAGATTCAACTCAAAGCGAAAAAAGTCCACCAAACCTGATGAAGCCGATCGATAGGTACATATTCATCTTTCAAATACTTAAATACTATACTAATGTGTCTATTTCATACCAAGATATTAACGATTAGTTAACTACTTTCCCCTATGAATTTTTCGTAGTCAGAAACCCATTTTACGGGCGGTACATCAGGCTACTGTCGACCAGAATTAGGTGCTCCAACACCCACTTTTAGAAGAGAGCAAAGCCTTGCCACAAAGCTCATCGCTGTAGAACTAGTGTAATGGGCTCTATCAACATTTAGTTCATACAAATCGGCAGGACCGGATGGAGTATACCCGTGTCTCTTTCAGCATGGAATTAGATACAAACTTTACAGTCACACTCCCAGCAGATAGTCTGAGGTTAAAGTCGCATTTTTACCAAAAATATGTAAACCGGAACAACTACCCACGTCATACCGACCAATTAGCCTAAGTTCCTTTTTCCTAAAACGTATGGTGAAGATACTGGATCAGTATATCAGAGAAGTCACCCTAAGGGAACAGTTCATAGCCTCATCTTAAAAATTGTGCAGACTCTGGAGTGCCGTTATTGGCACTTCACCATATAACGCAGTAGGTGATGCCTTGTTGAGCAAGGATAATAAATAAATAGGTTCGATCAATGCTAAGAACACGTAAATTCAGCATGGAATTATGTGGCACGACAGAATAGATAACAGCCACAAGGGGTGCCCTCGAAGGGTTTACTCCCTCCCATTTTGTGGACTATGAACAGCCAAGTATGTAAAACGCAAGGCTACGCGGATGTTCGAATAATCTGCATAACATGGCTGCATGACGAAACCATAACGAAGAGGCTGACTGCCTAGCGAAACAAGAAGCCCTCGCAGTATTTTATGGTCCGAAACCCTTTTTTGGGCTCAACAAAGCACACATAAACAACAGCCACTGGAGGGAATGTCCAGGGCATAGACAGGCCAAACTATTTATCTGTCCTTCAAAAGAAGCTTCAACGAAACTACTAAATTTAGGCAGAGAGAACCCTTCAAACTCTCACTGGGTAATGCACGGGATACTTCCCTTCGTTACAACCTCAGTAAAATTAATCTTTCTGCAGCAAACGTCGTTTTTTTTATGAGTGGGACAAGGAAATGCCAGAACACATTCTTTGTGAATGTGACGCTTTGCTAGGCGCGGACTAGCTCATTTTGGTGGTGCTTCACTTAAACCATTTGAAATATGGAATAGAAGTGCTACGCTACATCAAAAGCCATTCTATATAGCGCGGAGGGCACACACCACAGATCGCTTTAGAGGTCGCGGTGCATATGGACTATAATATTAATAACTAGCATTTACCCGACGTGCTTCACTGTGCCTTAAAAGTATGCTTGCGCTGTGTAGTACCCGTATTGTTTATTGTACAAATTTTCAAACAGGTGGCAACCCTCCTCAAACATATTTCCGGCAGCAAACTTTCCTAATTCTCTTCAGTTTGACACCCGTATTGCAATATTCAATTTATCTGTCAATTAAATTAAATTTAAAATTTTCAAGCAGGTGGCAACCTTCCAAAAAATATTTTCGGTTTTAAGCCTTTTTAAAACTCTTTATTTTGACAGCCATATTGCATTATTTACTTTATGTTATCAATTTACTCAAACTGCAATTTTCAAACAGGTAGAAACTCTCATTATTATTTTTTTCTATATTTTAAGTTAGACCTCTAGCAATACATCGGTGAAAACTGCATTCAATTCCATGCATTGGTTTCCGAGTGATGCGGGTACAAACATACAGAAGTGTGTGAAGTGCATTTAGTATTGAATGATATGTCGTCCGATTTCTGGGTGCTTGGAATATTTTGTTATAATATCCTGCCGCTTACTCTCTTGCTAAGTGTTTGGCCGAGCTTCTCCTCCAATTTGTGGTGTGCGTCCTGTTGTTACACCTGCAATATTACGCCGTCTCCTATTTCTAAATTGCATGTTGCTCACACCAGGGATCGAATTCAGGTCCTACGGAGTGATTAGTGCTCAGTAGTTTGTTAATATTATTAGCAAAAAAAAATCCCTACATATCTGCAATTCTAACAGCCCAAACATATAGTGGCCAACAAGCAAAGGAACCATAATCCGTGTAAACCCAACCATCCATAAATGGCTAAGCCAAATGCAAGACATATCTATTTGTTAAAGTTGTTTTTATTTCTCATACGTTAAGTTTCAATACGTGTTTTTTTGTAAAAAAAAAATATATCTAAATACTACATAACTCAATTGCACTTGAATCGCAAAAGTCATAAATCTAATCGAATATCCGGGGCGGTTTAACGCTACATATTCACTACTCCACTTAAGTACAATGGAACAGATAGGCGAGCAAAGTGGCGTTAAAATGTTACGATACCATCGTATCAGATTCGGGCTGGCTCGGTTATTCTCATGCTGTTGGCTGATTTTGCAGGTCTGTAGAGCAACCATATACATACATACATATGTACGGGTTTACATTGGCTATTCAAGACACTTGTTTGATTATGTGTTTGTTTTCGCAATGATAGTATCGCGTTGCGCTAAAATCGATAGCAAAATGAGCACTCGACTTAAACTCAACACTTGGCCGAGCAATTAATTGTGCCAGACAACTTAGTAATCGCAAGAAAAAGTGGGGGAATAAAATTAATTTGTAAAACGTGCAGGAGAGAACATGTTCGCTAAAACGCGTTCATTCATTCAAACCGTAAACTTAGTATTATGCGATTTTAAAAAATTGTGGACTGCACTTCTGAATTTTTTTCCATCCATTTTTGTCATAAATATTGCCAATGCTGGTTGTACCTTGTATTCTGACAGGTTTTCTATATTTTCGTATGCGCCGTACGCGCGGCGATATAGCTTTGTGTAGTGCTTAAATAGTTTCCTCGTCACCTCGTTCACAGTCGCCTCATTAGCAAAACAAACAAAAACGCCGAGTCGTTACACTGAACTTGGCAGTACTCTTGAGGCGAAAATGGCGGTTAGCATGCCTACGTCATACCTACGAGTACGCTACATTTCTGTCGCCCCCTCGCATGGCTTTTGCTTTCAGCAGAAATATGGGCGCGTCGCATCGTCTATTGTGTGCTATTCTTGCTTTTGTTTACACTTATCAGTGAAACGCTTGGATTACTACCAATCTTTTTTTTTTTGTTTTTTTTTTTGGGGTACAATTGAATAACAGAATGAACGAATAAATGAATGAGTTTAAAAACAAAAACAAAAACAAAAACGCGCACTTGACGGCTTTTGAATTACATATTTTCAGTTTACAAAAGCCCAAAGCGTTTCGTACTTGTATCTTGTGGAGAACTCTTCAAAGCAACCCTGCTCTCAAGGGCTGCTTCAAAAATCAAAGAAAACGTCGCATTGTGACCCAGTAGCGTTACTTTTGTATAAACGATTAACGCTTGGTAGCATATACACACATACGTACGAACATAAGCAAAAAATTTCGCTCAAAGCGCGTACCGCTGCTGCAAAGCGTTATTCCTTTGAACTTTGCTTTTATGTACATACAGTGAGCGGCAAAAATATGTATACCCTGACGTTTTGACGATTTTATTTATTAAAATTTTCCATAACAAATTTTTCTTGTTTTTTTATAGTCCATGTATAGATACAAGACATTTTCATCGAAATTTTCAACTTAGTAATTCGATGTCTTATAGCATATTCCCACTGCACTGAAATCTGAGATTTCGCAAAATCTTTCGAAATCCAGTAGGATTTCCGATACATTTTCATAATTCTCTGCATAAAAAAAGCACACAAATACAAAACAAATATTAGCAAATGTCAACGAAATCCAAAGAGAGCGCGATAGAAACAGTTCAACCGGTTTTTAAGATTTCGAGGTCGAAATCCCAGATTTCAGTGCAGTGGGAATGTAATATTAGAATAATTTTGGTTAATCAGTTTTGTAGCCCATCAAATTTTAGTATAATAAAGTGCACGTTTCAAGTCAATTGTCGTTGATTTTTGAATTTTTTATACCCGAGCGCACTTGTGCACAAGGGTATATTAATTTTGTTCACATAACGGTTGTTTGTAACAGCCAAAACGAATCGAGATAGATATAGACAAATGTATACATAAATGATCAG
>NW_016163304.1:0-24163 GCF_001687245.7 Rhagoletis zephyria | reverse complement strand
CAAAAATCAACGGAATTTTTTAGCAGCTTGAAACTTGCACTTCTTCAGACTAGAATTGAATGGGCTACAAAACTGCATACCAACATATTTTCTAAAGATTCTGGTTAAATAGTTTGAAATTTTGGTGAAAATTTGCAGAATTTTTATAATTTTTGTACAAACTTGAAAATGTAAATTTATATGGTGTTTGTTGTATTACCAGCTAGGCTTTTACAAAAAAATACGAGACATTAAATAAACTAAAGACAAATATCCAAAACAGGTTAAAATATCCCACTCCTATTATTTTGTGGACAACTGTATATCAAGGCACGTCGCGAAACATTTGTACAAATTACTCATCTGAATCGCTTTTTGATTTGTTCATTCGTTTTCTGTTAGTATTCACTGATGACTCTGGTCATTTGTTTCAATGTTATTTTAGCCGTAATTTAGGGTCATTAAAATTTTAGCTTATTTACATTTACCTATAAAAGTGATTTGCCTCTTAAGTGATTTGTTATTTTTTCGATGTTCGATCCTACTTTTAGTTTTATTTCTAATGGCTGATGGTTAATTTTATTGTTATTTTTTTATTCGCCACAGCACTTGTGTAACACTTTTTTTGTTTTCACTTAATTACAGCAAATCACGAAACACGCTTTCGGTCCCAAGTCTTCTGGGGCTGTAGTGAAGGCGGCGGCGGACAAACTTTTTCCACTCACTTGCTTGTTTTGTGTACTATTTATTTATGTACATACATACATACATATGTATGTGTATACTCTTCTTTTCACAAAGCAGACGAACGATAAACTTGCGTGCGTGTTTTATGCAAATAAGTTAGTGCATTGAATAAATAAAAATAAATAAATTCTTAATTGTATTTTCGCTTTTCTTTTCATTTTATTTTTAGCCGATATTTATTTTTACTTTGTTATTCATTTTTGGTTTTTGTGTTGTGTATGTACCTACTTATGACTGTACATTGCTGCTTAAGGTAAAAAACCGCGTATGTACATACATATAAAGATTATGCAGGGTCTCGTCTGTGAGGTTGCCTTTTCTCTTTTATCCGTAATTATCTCTACCACCATCTAAATATCGATATTTTGCTATGAATGGATATGGCGTGATGCCAAACAGCTTTCGATGAGCAAATCTCATTTTTGGGACAAATGTCAGTTACGTGGTTTTGCACATTAAACGAGGATACAAGCATATTCTTCTGGGTGTTATCACAAACGCCTGCATTCTAATTTTATTGGTTGTTTTTAAATATATGTATACACATCAGGGTGGTCCAAAAATGCATGTGAAAAAGTAAAGTCGGAATTTGTATGCTCTCACCCCCTAGGATTGTTCTGTACCGAAAAAATTATTCCATTTTTTTTTATCAAAAAATATTTGGAGGTCGCTCAAAGCGCCCAAAGTTTTTCATGCATTTTATATAGGGAAAAAAAACAACTTATCGTAGAAATGGTATAAAATTCTTAAAAATCCATATTTTTCTATCGGAAACTCTTTTTATCTGCAGGAGATTCCCAATAATATTACCCATTTGTTTATTTAACCATTTTTTCATCACAACTACAATTTATAAGTCCGCCATAAACCCACAAAAACCCCGAAAAATGCAATGAGGGGACCAATAAAAAATCGTTAGTATTAAAAAATGGTTAAATAAACAATTGGATATTATTATTGAAAGTCTCCTGAAGAGATCCGATCGAAAAATTATTTATTTTCAAGAATTCCATACCATTTCTACGAAAAGTGGTTTTCCCCATATAAAAATACATGGAGCGCTTTGAGCGACCCCTAAATATTTTTTGATTTAAAAATAAAAAAATACGGGTATATTTTTTCGATTTACAACAATTCTAGGGAGTGGGAGCATTACGATTCCGACTGTACTGTTTTTGGACCACCCTAATGTGCATATATAAGTATTCGGTGGTTTTATTAAATTTTTAATATTTGTTTGAAAACATCTGTTTAATGGCGCGTCAACGTGAAAAAGTTAATAACCTTTCAAGGGCTACTCACTCTGATCGTTTAGATACTTAAATTTTTTATGAGTGTATTAGTACTTGTAAAATAAATGATTAATGCCTGATATACTGCGGTATCTAAATATTGTTGTTTGCATGTACATTTAATCTGTAGTAATGTGAGAGTGGCGCTTTGAAAGCTTTTTTCCAGTGAGTATGTCTGACAGGTGTGGTACTTAATCCACTGATATGGGCAATGTGTGGAGCTCATTTGTAGAGGTTATCATAAAATCTTGATCATTAAGCCTACTTTATATGCGTATAGTCCTGATTTTTGATTCATGGTATTTTGCTGAATTTCAGCCAATGCACTATGGCTGAAATAAGCACTTTCTACTTCTTAGAACCCTAAAAGATGTTGTATTAAAAATCAGCGAAATCGGCCCACACACACACCATTGGACCACATCCACCGCCCCTATACCGGGTGTCCAAGACCACCCGCCCAGTCCTTCTAAAATAGAGGAAAATGTTTTTTATTGGAAAACAAAAAAATCTGAACTACCAAGTCAGGGATGTTCTATCTTTTGGTCGAATTACCGACTTCCACGATTACTACAGTACAATAGTAGATACCATTATGATCGCACTTCAAGCTGTTTATATACTTAAAACACATCCGCGTTGCACTGCAGTTCAATATAATAAAATTCTACCACAACCTAAAACCAAAACCACAAACTTTATGTTGGGGATCAGGGTTACCTTGCGGTCATAAATTTATAATTGTTTTTCCTATTAAGAGTATTTATTCCGCCTATTAAAAATTTTGAAAGAAAAAGCAGAAAATTGGACTTTGGCCGCAGAAAGTGCATATTTCAGCCTTTGAAAGAAAAATTCAATTTAAAATTTCTATTTATTTTGTCATTCATGACCTTACATACTAGACACACAATGCATAATCGTATAAAATAAGTAAAGAGCAATAAGTTATCCAAAGTGAGATATTAATATTTTGTTTGAAAGATCTACTTAAAAAAATCAACACAGTTTTGCTTATCCAAGTGTGATAGGCCCATTAATGGCATAATCAGTTTAATGGGCACCAACAAAAAAAGTATTATGGCGCTGTGGATTTTTTGTCGGAACGTTACATTTTGTACATACCAATAATAAATGGCAATCAGTGTTTCCATTAATAACACCTTGCGGCAAAAGCAAAACAAAAATCGAAACACACAAAGCAATCAATATACTCATGAAACTAGGACATTTTCAATACGTACTCGTCCTTATGCACCAAAAATTTATTCTGTGTTACTTCCACAGAATTTTCTCTTTAATTTTAGTATTAATATTTCTTCTATTTTGAGGAATTTGCAATCCAATTAATTTACATCTTACAATATATAGAACGTTTTTGGTGAAACAATTGCTCGCTGCAATTTCGATACATAAAAATAAAAATAAACAAACATAAAAATAAACAAAAAAAGTTAAAAAAATTTTAAATCATACAGTAACTTGATTTATCATTACTATTTTGGGGCATTGCCCCATGCATGGGTAGGAATTGAGTTTAGTCGAGCAATAGTAGCTGCATAATCATATCCGCATATTGAAATCAATTTTTTTTTTTTTTTGTATAGGGTGAGCCAAATAAGACCTACCAATGTTTAACACGTATAACTTCTTTATTTTCTATTATGATGAGAATGAGGTTGAAACGCTAGAAACGATTTCTGGGGTTTCTTGCAGAACAATGATTGGCAACATTTTGCGCCCAATGGCTGAGCAGCATCAGAATTTGTGGTTCCAACAAGATGGAGAATGACTGCGTTCACTGCTAGGCAAACTATGGATGGTAGGTCTTATTTAGCCCACCATGTATTTGTTCAACGTTAATTTTGCATACGATTTGTTTTCATTTTTTATATTTATCATTTTAATGACTTTTAATTTTCTCAATGAATAGACTTTGTTCTTCTAACTGAATAAACTTCATAGGTTTGTTTAGGGATTATGGCTCAATTTGTATGCAATTAAAACTAGAGCGAATACTAAGTCGCGGCGGAATTGGAATACGTTTAGAATTTTTGTCAACAGCTATTATGGACTCCATATTTTGGAGTTGCAACGCTGTGCGGTGCAATCGCAGCTTGTCACTCACGTAACTGTTGACAGTTTAAATTTAGAAAAAGTTGGGGACTTTAGTAACCAGCCCATAAAATAGTTAATATTGGCTTTTAATCACAGTTGCCAATAATTTCTATTTTCTACGGTGTAAAGTCTTCTCTGGACGTACAATAATCACACTTTGTTATAAGTCTCTTATCCAACCTGTTATAGGTTCTGTGGACACGGAACGGTAATTTTTAGCCCCTTGGAACTTGCACATTGTTGGACTAAAATTGAATGGGCTATAAAACTGCGTACTCAAAAAAACTAGGTTTTGTTAGAGAAGGATCTGTATTTTAATTGAAAATTCTTAAAAATTAATAATTAAACATAAGTGGGAAACAATATCACTTTGAACTGCGGCTGCTATAGATTTGGGCAATACTGTATCTCGGCGGCCAGTTCGAAAACGCCCTATCTCAGAAAACTTTTCAAGACTCTTCGTTACATGTAATTTGCTCTCCTTTAGATTTGAATCACAAGGGGGATTTCGCTTTTCTCATATCGATGGCCTATCTCGGCAGCCAGTTCGAAAACGTCCTACCTCAGAAAACTTTTCAATAAAATTCTGAAATAGGGAGTTTTCAATCAAATTCTGAAGTAGGGCGTTATTGAAAAGTTTTCTGAGGTAGGACGATTTCGAACTGGCTGCCGAGATAGGCCATCGATATGAAAAAAGCGAAATCCCCCTTGTGATTCAAATCTAAAGGAGAGCAAATTACATGTAACGAAGAGTATACCCAAGACCGCCTTCCCGTCAGAAAATGAGACGGATACAACTACTGATTGATAAAGGCCGAAAAATGTGCGATTAACTTTTTTTTACCAACTTCCATGTTTCGGTTTTCCTTCCTTTAAATGTCTCAAATAACTTAGGTACTGTGCGTCTGCAACGGCGAATGTTGCCGACAAAGAAACGATATGACCTGTAAAGTACAACGACTACGCTGACTTGACCGTGTGGTACGAATTGACGAAAGACGCTACAGTACCTTAAGTATTCAATGCGGTGTCCGCTGGTACTAGTAGAGGAATACAAATACCTCCACAGTCAAGGAAAAAGCCAAGTGGAAAATCGGCTTTTATCGCAGAACCAGCCTGATTGTCATTCCAATTCTAAAAGTGAAATCTAAGACATATACAATTCCTTTAATATTGCTGAATTTTCTGGCAGGGTGTTTGGTACCGACTTGTACGTATTTTATATTTGCCAAAGGTCCGATACAGTATTTATGAAATTGTTTATTTCCAAGAATTGCTTCTGCCTCAAGAATTATGTCAAAAGATTTTGGAACATAACTTAACTTACGGCTCTCTCTTGAAACTTCTCTTCAATGGGTGTTGCTTATAATTCAACATCCGAAAATTAACGTTACTTACTGCCACGTCCAAATCTGTTTCATTTTGATTATGACACACGTGAACGTACTCTTTACCGCCATTCAGCTTATACGACTGACAGTATCACGTTATTTTCTTTCGTATGGTTTTCGATCCGTGAACGAATGTTACCATTCGAGCCCAGGCTTTTAGTCCCACGTTATTTTAGAGAATATGCCTAGGCACAGCACACACTTGCCTACTCTTTGTGTATGTATATTGCTTGCTGATATATGTATTCTTGTATCTGCGCTCATGCTTACACTTTTATTGATTTTCGCTTCAGTATAAAGTATTCGGGTGTTGATTTTCCTGTTTTGTTGGTTGGTTGGATGGTTGGTTTGTTACACGCGCTGTTCTTGTTATTGCCCTTTTTATCCACAATTTAGCAACATATCAAAATACAAATAGAAAGAAGGGCTGTTGTGGTACTCCTGTATTTTGTTTTAGGATTAATGTTTTTTCTGCTTCAAATTGTTACTTGTGTTGCTTTCATCTGCTACTTTATATTCGTGTATTGTTTTTATGCGCACTCAACGTTTATTTCTCATTTATTTATTTTTGTTTTTGTTGATTTCCTTTATTCTGCAATGATTATTTTTGCCACAATTCATCCTCTTGCTTGTGCTCGATATATGCAGAAACATATGCATATATGTATGCATGCAATGTATGTAGATTAGGGTGGTCCTTAAATGTAGGAAGGAAATTTTTACATCCGATTTCCTAGACCGCAACCCCTACGTCGATGCTACTATTGTCGAAGATATCACTTATAAATTTTCGTCCCGTTTGGAGCCGGTTAAGGCGTGTCGCACAGGGGTCAATGTTCCAATTACGCTATGAAAATTACTTAACCGACTCCAATCGTGACCAAAATTTATACGTTATATCTTCGCCAATGGTAGTATCGATTTTGGGTATTAAATGAAAAAAATATTTTAAATTTTTCGAGTCTCTATAGACGAATTTGAACTTTTTCCTCTGTGCGACACGTCTTAACCGACTCCAATCTCAAATCGGGACCAAATTTTACACGTTATATCTTCGACTATGGTATATAGTATCGATTTCGGATATTAGATGAAAAAAAAAATAGTTTTAACTTTTTGAGTCTCTATAGAGGAATCTGAACTTTGCCCCCTGTGCGACACGTCTTAACCGACTCCAATCGGGTACACTCAGAAAAAAACCATCCAAATATATTTCTCTCAACACATCATTTGGTAACTTTGAGCAAATGATGTAACTTTAACCAAATCACATATTTAGTTGGCGTAGCTAAACTCTTTCCTTAGTGTACTATCCATTTTGGGTATTAAATGAAAAAGGGAAATAAATTAGCAACAAGAGTTTAAGGGGTGGTGTGTGCAAAGTTCAGTGGTTAACACCTCTGACTTTGCACATTGATGATGCGGGCTCTATCCTTGCTAAAGTCTAGAAAAATAAGTCTGATGAGGAGATGTCCGTTTGCCACATGCTTTAACCGCCTCAGATCTGTACTAAAAATTTATATGTGATATCTTCGACTATAGTAGCATCGACGTAGGAGTTGAGGTAGAGATGTACCTCATCCTGACGTTTTTCCAAGTTGTACCGTGGGTTTCGAAATCTATCAGTAAGAAAAATTCACATATCTTTCAAATTAATTTTTCAGTAATAACAAAGATAATCGGCCCTATGCTGAATATCCTCATCGTCGACGATCGTCAGCGTATCAGTAACATGGCTGTATCGTCACTTTTATGGACGATGGCCATATTCAGAATAGGGCCGAATGAAAGATCTGTCGTCGATTTTTTTTTTGCTTTGCCGTTCGATTTCGTCTCAATAAAACATAAAAAAGTGCGTATTTCATACAAATAATTAAGGAAAGTTTTCTGAATTTGCGTCGGTTGCGCGTTTTATCGAGAATGTCGGGAAAGGATTTTGGTTCCGTTTCGCCCGCAACATTTTTAAAGACCTTCCCAATACCGCCCATCCCGGCCATTTTGAAATCAATGCCGTGGGTCGCGGTACCCCTCACCTATCTCTAGGCTGAGGTTTAGGAAAGCTGATGTAAAAATGCGCTTCATACATTTAAGGACCACCCTATTACGCAGAGGCTAAGATACAAACGGCACTTTTAGCTGTATCCTTTTTAACGCATTCGCACGGCGGCCACAGCCTCCAAGCATATAGTAGCAACAACATCAGCAGAAATACATAAAACGCGCTCACCAAAACTCCAATAGAGTTCGTGCAAATCGACAAGTTACAACTACGACGGTGAAGACGATGATCCCAGCGCAATCCGAGTGGCCTATCATCCTGCCATTCTTCCACAGCAACACAAAGAGAAAACATCAGAAAATGTGAACCTTACGTACATACATATCTACCTACACATAGGTGCGTTAGAGAGCTTGACTGCCGACTTGCTTCAACCGGCTGTCTGTTTGGCTGCCAATGCAAGCGTCGCAAGCAAAATGTTGATACTGACGCAGATGCTGTTATTGATGCTATAACAACCATCATGCATAGTTAGTTGGTAGCACTCGGTGGCTGCTGGCGAGGACACTGATGGCTGTGGCGGCGGCGTTGGTGGTGTTGGCTGCTTTGTTGGTAGTTGCAGTGGATTCCACTCCACTGCTGTTATAACAACGTGACAAACGCTGCTACCCTACAAAATTGAATAGCATCGAAGTAGGTAGTAAATATGCCGGGCTAGAGACATTGGTGGAGCAACCTATTAGCTAAACCTTACGGGCAAAAGGCTAAGGAAACAATGCACTCAAAAGCAGGAGCAAAGCAAAATGAAGCAGACCGGCTTGTAGGTGCAAACGTATACACCCACTCGCATATTGCTGAATTTTACTTTCGATACATGATGCTGCATATTTGCTTCTTCGTTGCCGTCAGAGTATATCAACTAAATCAACGACACAAGCTAAAATGATGTTTTGCATGCGACTGACTGACTGGCTGCTACGTCTTTTGATATTTCAAATTTTATAAGTTTACGCAGCCCGTTCGGCTGTGGAAGAATAGATGGCTGCTGTGAGAGCCATAAGCGTGAAGGATGATAAAATTGTTGCGCAAGTTTTGGGGTGGCGTATGGAAATAACAACGTTCATACTGACAGCTATAAGTATGTAGTGCCTGTAAGTTTATGCCACCACCGAAAGTGGACACCAACAACTACAGCACCATTTGCAGTCTGCCCTCTTCATTATTGATCGCACCAATTCAGCTTTTCCCGCACTGCCGTGCAAGTTGCGAGCCGTTTTTGTGACAATGCGTCGATGCAAAACAATGCGTTTATATTTTATAAGCGGGGAGCTGTGTATGGAACAAGCATTTTCATATGTATACCACTAGAGCCACATTATAGCTCAGTTCTTGGCATGCCAATCTTCCTACTGCTACTTTTAGACAAACATAAAGACGTAGTATAGTATTCTCAGTCGATTGCAAAGGCAGGGATGGTTAGTTTTTGTATTATTTTGCCAGATATGGTAGATTTTTCTATTTTCTTTTACTAATCCTTTATATTTTATTTTTGTTTGCAAGTTACATTTGAAATTTCTTTAGTATGTCTATATTTTTCAGTGGTGTCTTCGATTCTCCCTTTTTGCATAATTGGATTATTTACATAAACTGCTGTTGGCTATTGTGCGCAGATGCCTACAAATAAGTTTGTATGTACACACTTGTTTTTTTGTGGTCTTTTTTTTTTGGGTTTCGTTCGATTGAAGATTTACCACAACACAATGAGGAGAACCGTCGCTTAGGATAATGGCAAGCGCAAAGGGAATAGCATTTACTGTCGATTATTCACGGTTGTCAGTTTCAGTTGAGTATTTTTCGTGGAAGTTCATTACTACGCATTATACAAAGGAGTTTTTGGTTTATAAATGGAAATAGTTGACATATTGCCCTCGAAATGTTCAGATGTATGTACATACCTTTTTTTGTTGTCTTTGTATTATAACATTAACACAATTTATTTCGAAATTGATTTCTTGTTGAATTGAATTTTGAAAAAGATAATCGCGCAAACAGTACTTCTTCTATCTTTTCCTTGTATATACATCTTCTACAGTAATCGCTTTACGTGTCTACAAACCTGACAGCCCACTTCGGCAATAGCCCCGTATTCCCGTTAGAAGCTTTTATGGTCCGCTCATTAAACGATGGCCATAATAATCGCTAGTCTCTAAAGTGGATCTTGTAAGGGCTCACGGCTCCCAAAGTCTAAGAATAAGTATGTATATCCTTTTCTAACGCAATCGTACGCTTTCGCATTTTCCGAGACCCCACTTTGCTGTGGAAAAAAGCTAAGTCCGAATTTTAATGCTCTCATCCCTAAGGTTTGTTCTATATCGAAAAATATATCCTTTTTTTTATTTCGAAAGCGCTTTAAGCGCTCAAAGTTTTCCATGTATTTATGCACTTATGTATATATGTATGTATTTTATATGGAAAAAATTTCGTAAAAATGGTTTATAATCCTTGAAAATCGATATTTTCGGTCGAAAAACTCGGTTTCCCTTGAGGAGACATAACGATTTTTATGGGTACTCCATTGCATTTTATAAGGCTTTTGGGGACCCATAAAAAAATCCGATCGAAAAATATCGATTTTCAAGAATGCCTTACCTTACCTACGCAAAATTGTTAATAAAGCGAAAATTAAGTTTTATCAATTAGTAATTAGATTTTATTACAAAAAAAGTGTTTCTAATACAAATGACTGGACAATACAGGTTCGGTTAGATTTCGCTTGTTGTTGCTGCAACAGCATTAAAATGCCCCAAATAGTTTTAGTTTATGGCCAGATATACTAGATATGGGTCGTTCCGGTCTCCGGTGATATCGTTTCAAGAATACCTTTTCTTGCCAGGTGGTCTGCCATACAGTTTCTCGCGATTTCGCTGTAGTATGGAACTAAGATGACGCAATTGGGAAGAATTTCAGATATGCCCTGCGCAACCCAGCTTGACTAACAGAATTTACTTATGCTTACGTCCCCAATTGACTCTGCCCTCAAGTTTCGATCCAACCGTGCTACAGTTCTAAATCATTTCTTTTATCTGGATAGAGAAAAAACCACAAGGAGCAATTCCGGTGGCGCAATATCTCGTGTGATCAGGGTTGAAAATGAAATCTTCCAGTGCCATATCCCATATAGAGTAATTTCCCTCTTTACTTTTTTATCTTTTTCGAAAAGCTGTTTTTTTCCTATTTTCTGCAATATACTTCCTTTCAATCTTGACAAAAAAGTATTATTGTGGGTACTTTATGCATATCTAAAAATGACAACATTCACATAAAGCTTTTATTGTAATTTTAAAAATGTACAATATGTCGATTATCTTGATCGTAAATTATATTTAAGCAGAATGTCTTATACATTTAATTTTATTATGTAGATTAAATCAAACTTTATAACCTTTAATTTTCCCGTACCTTTTTCCAGGAATATTGTCTCCTCCGGGTCCGTTTTTAACGCCCAGTCCGTCGCCATCAATATCAGCTAGTCCGCGTTTGCAACCGTCACCTTCATTGTCACCATTTCCGCAGGATGTTCTACTCGTAGCGGGTAATACAATCACAAACGCCACACACGATCAGGTACATAACTGCAAATGATATTCCTTGAGTATCAAAAAAAAAAACATTAAAATACAAACATAGTGCTTTACATAAAATAGAAGCGTTCTGCTATTAATTTTTTATAAATTTTTTACTTGAAGGAACGTAAAGCTACCACACCGGGACGAAGACAATCGTTACATCAATTCACTAATGGCAGTCCCAACGCCGGTACTGTTGTATTCCAGCCAAGTCCATCGCAGTCACCAGCGGCAGCGACCAGTGTTATCGGTGTGACAGCCGGTGTTGGCGGTGCGGCGATAGCAACAACAACGCCTACAGCCGGCAATGAATTCAACACAACACTTGTTGGATCTAATAATATACAATTAAATAAGGTAAGCCAAAAGTATTAGTAAACGAAGTTCAAATTGTAAATACAAAAATTAATTGCATATTATCATTATAAATGCAAAATTCCCTGTTCGTTGACATGTTTTTTAAATTTGTATAAAATTTTAAAATTGGATTTACACATAGAGTATGCTAAACTTTTATCAAAAATTAATTAATACTAAACAAACAAAAGGACCAAATGTGTCTGCTAATCTAATGACTAGGATATCCTTTAATCTCAGAGATTTACTCCAAATCAAATTGCTTAAATGGGTCTTTTGCATTTAGGTAAAATAGCAATATAGTGCCGACAAATTAGACACAAATATAAATACACACAGTTTACAATTATTCACATAAGCAAATTAAATATCAGAAGGCCTCACCAACTTCTTGTATTTTTATCTCCCTTTTATTAGCTCGGGATGTAACTATGTAATATTGATGGGCCTAAAAGGTGCAGAGACTTCTATTCTCAAGTTACATACCTGAGGGTCAATTCCCGTTCTGCGTTATCGTGAAGTGATAAAAATAACACATTTACACCGCATTTATTTCGGTGTTAATTTTATACTTTTCACTTTACGATAACGCAGAACGGGAACTGACCCTCTGATGACAGTACGAATGGATATTATAATAGCGAAGTTTTAGTTTTTTAAACTATAATTTTATTCTCTTAAGCGATAAGTGTTCTCATGAAAATAGATTGACGAAGTTGTAGATCAGTGATGTCGTCCATTGACCAATATCTTTCAGCCGGTTAGCTCCGCAACTCTACTTCGGTTAGATGTAATACATACATGTAGCGTATCGATGGCTGAGTGGAAGATCGACCTACCTCGGCAGCCAGTTCGAAAACGCTCTATCTCAAAAAACCTTTCAAGAGCGCCCTATTTTAGAATTTAATTGAAAAACACCCTATCTCAAAATTCGGTTCAAAAACGCCCTATCTCACTTCAAAATGTATTGAAAATATGCTGATATAGGGCGTTTTTGAATCGGCAGTCTGAGATAGGGCGTTTTTGAAACGAATTCTGAAATAGGGCATTCTGTGAAAAGTTTTTTGAGATAGAGCGTTTTCGAACTGGCTGCCGATATAGGTCGATCTTCCACTCAGCCATCGGTATGCAGTCACCCTTAGAACTATTCAGGCCTTAGGTCTCATAGGGAGTGGACCACAAGCTTTGTGGTCCCCTGTAGATCAAGCCATACGACAACGCCCGCGTCCAAGGCCACTAGGTCACCACAGCAACAGTCAAACTCCGCACGCACCCGTCCCCCACCACTTTACCACCCGCTTCAATTCGCGTTTGAGTCTAACCAGAAGCTCTGGGTTGCCCACAAAGTTTGCTCCGTGTATCAAAACAGAGCATACCGGAATGTGGCATCAGTCAAATATAACTTATGGTGGTGCCACTTCCGCAGATTATTGCGCCCCCTGTTGCAGAGCAACACAGCCGCAGACATACAACGCAAGTATTGTAGCCATCCACCAACTGGCAAGCAACAAACACTGTGGTAAGCGCAACACTCCACACTTCTCTCACTCCGCACATCGCGAGCAACCTTCTAAGGCATACGAAACTTCTACAACTAAACAGCAACGGACTTCAGAGCCAGATCGAAGAGATAACTGTCTTTATGAGTCGGCACGTAATATTTATAGTTGCAATCCAAAAAACTGAACATTGTTGAATTGCGCCGCAACGATAGATTTAGCGGATTTAGGCGGGCAGATATATTTTCTGATCTAAGATACATCTAATCGAGAAGAGGATAACAAATAAAAACCCGTCGTTTATTTCTAAACTTTGTGCAACACTCAGGAAAATTCAATAAATTCGCATACAGATTTGCAATTTTCTAATCCGATTTCGTAACAAAATTGTGAGTACCCTGGTTTGTAGTCTATTAAATTGTAGTGTAATAAAATGCAAGTTTCAAGTTACTGAAAAATTGCGTTGATTTTTGGAATGTTTTTTTTTTTTGTGCTAATAGCGTCTTCCATACATAAAAAATTGTCGAGCGTACCTTAATAAAAAAAAACTGTGTGACACTGTCGACAAAAAAATGGCCAAATATCAACGCGATTTTTCAGTAACTTGAAACTTGCACTTTATTATTATAAAATTTAATGGGCTACAAAACGTCGTACTAACAATTTTTCTACATGGGAATTATATATGTAATTACATACGGGGCGGAAATTTTTTTTGATCGAGTGTTATCTACTGCAAAGATAAAATGTCCTTTACTCCTGAAATTGTGTGAACTTGCCGCTTTTACGGCATAATTTAACTAAGTGCGTTCACTTTCTAGTCTAGAGTAAAACACTACAGGGATGTACACTGAAATATTTCCAAACCTCTCATAAGAACTATAATCTATGTAAAAACATGTAACGAAACAAATACCTTTAAAATGCTTAGAAAATATTTACAAGTAATAAATATTTAACGAAATTTTGTTAAAAGGCAATGGCTCTTACCAGATTGATTAGCATCCGCCACTAGTATTATAATTTTTAACTTATAACGGCCAGGCGATGTTGAGCTTGAAATATTTAAGATATAAATATATAACCCGTGTCACAATGCAAAGCACAACAACAGCACTTAACCCCGTAAACACTCGAATAACTGGTGGCCTTAACCGCAACCGCCTCTGTCAGAGAACAGTCCTAATAGCGTTGAATCTGTCAAAGGCGTTTGACACCGTTTGTCGTTCCACGCTACTAGGACGGTGGTCGAGGAATTATTTGAATGGTTAGCAGTCGT
This sequence comes from Rhagoletis zephyria, assembly GCF_001687245.7. Lineage (NCBI taxonomy): Eukaryota > Metazoa > Arthropoda > Insecta > Diptera > Tephritidae > Rhagoletis > Rhagoletis zephyria. The sequence goes on along the minus strand of NW_016163304.1, from coordinate 9,879 downwards.
CAGTAATCTTCTAAGATCAAATCTCAAGACCTAGAAGTATTAAACAAGGGGTTTCCCAAGGCTGGTTTCCTCTACCCCTACTGTTTAACTTCAATATCTCGAAGTTCCCTCTGCCACAGGAGGGAATTTAATTTCTCTAATCTCATACGCTGACGACTGTTCGATATCGGTGTCTGGGAATGGAATTGATGAGCTCTGCACAAAAGTAAACTTTCACGCTTCTTCACAGCAAGGAGCCTAACCTTCTTCCCAGCGAAATCAACGGTGATAGTCTTCACCACCTGGACAAAGGAGGTCAGGTTTGAACTAGACATTCATGTCGATGGCACACCAATTCCGATGGTGAACAACCCCAAAATTTTGTGGTTACCTTTGATAGCCCTGTTTCCACAACCTGAGATCCACAATGAATGTCCGGCATGTGGAGGCTCCCCCCACGGCACCACACACCTCTACATATGTCAGCTCAAGCCCACTCAGCTAACACCCTCTCCCGTTGGTATACGCTTAATCACCAGAATCTGTTTTTTTTTTTCTTAAAAAATTGCCCCCTTCTTTGACACACAACTATGCAACAGCTTAGCTTTGTTTACAATGCTAGCTTTTAGTGACTTTTACTGAATCCTTCGTAGTCAGATTTTTTTTTGATAAATCTATGAATATGCTATCAGTGAATCCAAATAGCTTGAAGGGTATCTGAAATAAAGTTTCTACATATAAAATTATTAATAAATTAACTTTCGCCATCATTTTGGTTTTGAACTGCACAGGAATTTCAGTCAAAATTTAAATATTAACTTTGTGTCAAGCATATTTCACTAAAGGTACAGACATACTATATACAGTAAGTCAATAACTAAAGGTACGGGCTACTATTTTTTAAATATTTTATTTTTCGCTAATTTTTAATAAAAAATATGGTTAATTTTACAACAAAACCCCCAAAAACCAAAGTTCCAAACCTTGTTCAAAATTAAAGAAAATTCTGCAAAATTTCATTCAAATATTGCACTTTTTATTTACGCTCTCTAGAAAAAAGTTGAGTATGCAATTTTTTAACCCATTCAATTTTAGTATAATAAAGGGCAAGTATGAGGAATCTAGGACTTATCATTTATTTTTGGGAAAATGTTTTGTTGTAGGTGTCGCACATTTTTCCCATATAAAAAAACTATCAAACAATCTTTTATATGGAGAAAATGAGCGACAAAATCAACACAAAAAATTGCTAAAAATCGATGGTAAGTCCTAGCTGATTTTTGGGTTTTTTGTTGTAAAATTAACCGTATTTTTATAAAAAAAAAAAAAATATAGAAAAATAAAATTGCCCGTATTGTAAAAAATTCCCTGTACTTAAACTTTATTGACTGACTGTATGTAACATGTAACATATGTATTAGAGACAGGTATACAGATCCCCACTCCACGAACTAAAATAAAGTTTACGTCGCCGTGGTTTTTTTATTGTATTTTCATCGTCCCTATAGTGCTATAAACGACGAAAGCTCGAAGCTTCTCCACTAAATGTCTAAAAATGTTGACGTGATACGGCTTGTATAAAAACGGTTACGCAATCTGGAGCGCCAAATAAAGTTTCCGTGTCCGGCCGTTTAGCTGTGATATTTCAAAACTTTAAAATTTACCTACAATGTTCATATGAGGGTTATTCCACTTTAAAAAAAATAAAAACCTTTTTTGTCATAACACTTTCCGGCGAAGTTTCTTTTAATTAGTTTATCAAGATATCTCCCGGTCATTGCGTCTTTCTAGACTTACCATTTACTCACTCTTTTCCAAAAGTGTACTTATACTTTTTTCAAAAAAGAAAAGTGCTTAATCGAAAGATGAGCGCCAAGCGGACGTTGTGAAAATGTTTTTGTTTTTACCAACTTCTGATTCAATTCTGGTTAAGCGCTTAACCAGTCGTTGTTCACCTTGTTTAGGAATTCCAAAAACTACGTTTTATGAAAACACCGTTTACGACAAAACTGTAAGAAACCGGTATTTGTGAAATTTTTTTATGTTTGCAAACGTAATATCGGCGGGACTTTAAATATTTATTTATTTATTGTAAGATCCATGTGAACTGTGGTAAATTGAATTGCTATTTTCACTATTTTATTACATTTGTATGTATGCACATTTACCTTAATTTCTGTTATCTATAAAAAATCATTTAAAATGATCCTCACAACACATTTTCCAGAATACACTAATCGTGATCGTTTTACATATTGTTTCTTGCAGAAGGGCAATAAGCGCAACACTCAGCAGCAGCATCAACAGAATCAACTTACTCAGCAGCATCACCAAATATTCAGCAGTGCTGTAACACCAACTTGTCACACTGCGCCCTCGATCTCGAATACTGTAGCCGGCGGCTATGGGCAACCACATGCAGCAGCGATTAATACGTCGAGTTCGTTTGCGTCAGCAAATGTGGCTGGTTGCCCAAAAGGTCAAGCGAAAAAAGCCGCCGCATCAGTTCTACCGACGTCGACGTCGTTGAGTCATCAGCAACAGCAACAGTTCCAACACTATCATAGCAATAGTCCGCTGATAGCTGACAGTCCAATACCGAGTCCTAGCAATACAATTACCGCCGCCGCAATTAAACCGTCAACACCACAACCAATGCAAATGTTGCAGCAACAATTCACGATTACAGGCAGTGCGCCGCACCAAGGGAATCAACCGCAGCACACGCAGCAGGTCTTTCAAATCATCCAGGGGCCACAGGGACAAATTGTTGCGGCGCCGGCTGGGCAGCAGCATTCTTTGCAGCAACGATTGATAGGCAGCACCGCAACAGTTCAAGCACATCTGGCGCCAACGTCGTACAGTAGTTTTAACAGTACAATAACGAATACGGTAACAAAGTCAACTAAACCGCCGCAACAAATACTGCCAAAGCCACAGCAACAGTCTTGTAACGATGCCAGTCAACAGCAACAATCGCAGCAACACCAACAGCAAAAGGGTAAGGTCGTTGGTGGCAATGCGACGACCGCCACTTTGCACAGCAATCCCAACAACATGGCTCAAATGCCACAGATCTCGCAGTCACCGCAACCGCAACAGGCACAGATCAGTGTTTCGGCTTCGCCCACCTCAGGTGGCGGCGCACAGCAACAGCAAATTCTTTTGCCAACAGGTGCCACAGCCAGCCTTACACAACAACCATTGTTGCTCAATCAAATGCCAGTGCTGGTACAGCAAAATACACCGCAAGGTGTACAGCTTATACTACGACCGCCAACACCGCAGCTGACGGCCACACCTTCCCTGGTTATTCAAAATGCGCGACCGCAAGCGCAGCTGCAACAGCAACAACCACAGCAGTTGCTGCGTATTCTGGGTACAAATGGTGCAACGATGCAATTGGCCGCCGCCACTCCCACCTTCATAGTGTCCTCACAGGCCAACCTCATACAACAGACTGCAAATCATATACAAACGATTAAAACGAATGCCCAAAATCAGGCCATAACTCAGCTGACTGGCTTACATGCAGCACTTTCGGCAACAAATCCCCAACGATCTCACCAGCCGTTCACCACAACGGCGACCATCAACACCAGCCACTTGCTGGGGCCAAGTATGGCCGCACAATTACAGAATCTACAATTGGCAGCCGCAGCAGCAAACGGTGGTAGCATTACACAAATTCAAATGCCTAATGGATCATCGCCTGCCACCACAACAATATTGTCACAGTTACCGGCGCAGTTCCAGCAAAGTTTGAACAATGCTGCAGCTGGCGGCGGTTCACTCATCAACTTGAATCAGTTGAGCGGCGCGAATATTCAACAATTGGCGGCGGCGGCAGCAGCTGCGGGCGCGACTTTCCAAACTCCACCACCACCGTCCACAAGTTCCAATGCCGGTATGGATATGTATAATGCGCAACACACAACACTGCCCAGCTTAACACACACGTCACAGGCATCGGAGCCAATGCGTCAGCCTACACCTACATTGTTACAGAGTGCCAACGGGGCCACTGTAACAATGAATCAACAACTAACAAATGGGCACCAAGCAGCACCCTTAATGAGCGCTAGCATTGCTAACAATGGGCCTACAAATTCCACAATGCAAATTCAACAGCAGCAGCAGCAGCAACAACAACAACAGCAACTACAGCAGCAGGTCTTACAGCCGCAAAATGAACCAAAAAAGAAGGCAAAGCCGCGGAAGAAAAAACAGCCCACTGCCAGCACCACAGCAGCAGCGGCGGCGGCGGCAGCAGCAGCAGCCGCGCCTGCAGTGCAGTCACCTGCAATAACGACAACAGCGCCTTCACCGTCGCCTACGTCGCAAGCCAAAAATGTCGCAAATGCTGTATCGTCAACAGGTTCTAATTCAGTAAACAACAAATTCAATACACCCGCCGGTATATGCAATAGCACGAATGTTATCCCACAGCTCCAATTCTCACAATCCTCGCCGCAAAATGTGAAATTGACTTTCACCACTAACCATGGCAATAGCGGACAGGGCCAAGCGAATTCATCTCAACAACAGCAGGATCAAGCGCGACCAAAACTTGATCTCGGCAACGTTATGAAGCTTTGTGGTATCATGGAGGATGATGACGACGATGAAGATTACATGGATGCAATGTCCACGCATGATGAAAGCGCGCCTAACACAGTTTCTGCAGCACCACAACCGCCGCCACAGCCCTTACAGTCAGCGCCAACGCCATCAATTACTTCTACAACTGCTCCGGCACCACCAAACGCTAACGATATAATGATCTCGATACCGAGTCAAAATGGCGCCGATTCATTGCCTTTCACCGTAACAATACCTGCGGCGGCAGCGTTGAACACTGCGGCAACGTCCAGCAACGGCGCCAACGATACGACTGAGCCTCACAATATCTATATCAAAATTGACCAAAATGACCCCGCTTCCGCACCGTACACGATCTCTATACCGCGCTTGCCAACTGCTGAGGAAATACAACAGCAAGCGCAACAGCATCTAGCGCAGCAAGCTGCAGCAGCAGCGGCGGCAGCTGCCGCTGCGCAACAACAACAATCCAACAATAAGACTGTATCGTCAACAATGAGCTTCAGTATGTCAGCCGGGAATAATTCGCAACTACACACTGTTCAACAACCACAATTGCAGCCTCCGCTCTTTAATATAGCGACTAGTGGCGCCTCGCTGCAAATATCCACCTCCAGCAGTAATCCGACAATATCCATTCCCACACCTGCAATCACAACAACGACAACCACAACCACAACAGCAGCAGTGAAACCACGACGTAAACCAGCAGTGCGTCGCAATGGCAAAAAGCAGGATAACGTAACTACTTCAAGTTCGCCTGCCATTACAACAAGCAGCGCGGCACCAACCTCAATTACTACAACTACAACTACCACCAACAGCGTTTCGGTGATGCCCTCTTTAACAGCCACAATTACACCAGCCACGCCAACGCCAACCGCCGGTATAGCGGGTAGGACTTCGACAACACCACCGGCTCAAAATCAGCTGCAGAGCGCTTCAGCCGCAAGTCACATTACGGCGGCGACACTGCCGTCAGCATCAACTGCGCCTACATTGACTACGACGATGTCAGGTGCACCGCAGGTTCCTAGCCAAATTGGTAATATACAAATATCGCAAGTTGATGGCACAAAAATGTTACCAAATCACAATGGAGGTGGTGCAGTAGAGAATAAAATACAGATTATGCCAATTTTGGACAGCACAGCTACTGCGGTTGGAGGAGGTGAGTTTATTGCTTATTTGTATGCTTGTATGTCGATGAATTCAGCTGGAAAGAATAGTTTTGTTGGGAGTTTACAGCATAGCCTTAGCTTTCAGCTTCTAGATGGCTAGGCAGTTAAGGCTGGAATGCCTGAAGAACGCTTTTGAATTATTTTTTTGAAAGATGAAAGGCTTGATGTCGCCAACTCGATCGGATTCAGTTAGAATGGAACTTGTGGAGATCGCTGTTATTTGTAATTGCTGTTAGATAACGATTAGATTAAGATTTACAATACATAATTTCGCTAGAAATAGATAAGACTGCTTTTTCAAGTATTTAATTCAATTCTGCTCGCATATGGAAGAGAGGGGGTGAGAAAAAAGGGACGAGTACACATGCGTCTGTACCGTCAAGTCGTTTCAACTTTCTTGCTTTCCTTTTGACATTTTCGTTGTTTCCCATTTAAAGAACCAAAAATTTGAATTCAACAAAATTGAAGCGTGTAAAAGCAAATAGAAAACACAAAAGAAAATAGGTAAGAATTACTTTCAAGTACTTGGATCATGTAAATCGGGTGTAACTAGTGAAAATAATAGTCGTGTTTCCGTGGGTTATCCAGTTCAGTATCGCCATAATTTTTCATATATATGTAGCAGTTTTACTAGCACGAGGTAGAAGATATTATAAAAACTAACTCACTAAATTGAAGAAGAAATACATTTTAACGAAATATTAATTTAACCCGTAATGGTGCCGGTCCAGTGGACCCCGATCAACTTTGCGGCTGTATATTTTGTACAGAAACTATTTAAAATCGAGTTTGTGACTTCACTTGTTATTACTACAGTCTAATAGCACATTTCCACCAAGAATTTAACTACAGTTAAGAGCTCAGGTAAGTGCAAATAACTTTAACATTCAGTGATCAGCAAAGTTGATTTCTTACTTTTTGCTTTCGATTGCTTGTACTTAAAGTCAGAAATGACCCTCTTGTAATCTCCTTTTTCCAATTGACGTAAACTGCAGTTAAGGCTTACTGGAAATAAACTATAATTCATTAATTTCAGTGTAGCGTCAGTAGGTTATTATTGTCTAAGGTCCAATGGACCCCGTGGCCATAGAGTGGCGAAATCGAAATTAGATTTTAGTATATTTTCGTTTATTCCTATACCTCTGACAAAGAATTGTATGTGCAATATTTCAACTTCAACTAGCTAAATGGAAAACCAATAATAGATAGTTGATGTTTTTTCCAAAGGATATTAACAGTTTTATAAATATGCATTAGTTTAAAACAAGATAATTTAATTGTACCATTATGTTAAAATTTTCATATAAATTATTTGATGTGCACAGAAACAAGCTGTAGGTTATTAAAAAAAAAAAGAGTTTCAAAGATAATTTTATCTGCCAGTTTTAGAATGTATTTCTGTTGCACAATTTAATTTGTTTAACGCGATTTTTTTTTACCGATTTTTTTTTGGTAAAACTTTGATTATTTCTTCCTACTTGTAATGTTTCTTATAGATTCCTGTACAGCAATTGTTGGAATATTATAAAAAGGTTTCAATGCAGATCGTTAGACAAGAGATTTACCATTATCCCATTTACATTTCATGGTACTGGTTTTTAAATTTATTTGTTTTATTCGCGTTGGAAGTGACTGGTTAAAAAAGAATATTAAACAAATTCGTAGAAAACCCGACATTTTCGAAATTAAAAATTAAAAGTTAAATTAAAGATGCCAAAAACTTCTTATTTTTCCCATAAATCAATGAATGGGTTCCTTCTGCTTAAATTAAAGGAATCATCATTAAAAACACCATTTCGCGCCAGCTTAAGAATAAGTCTCATTAACTAAGTTAGAAAAAAATCTGCTTAACAGAAGAAGAGCGCGCGAGGGAATTAGAACAAAATTATCCACAGCTCAGGGAATGCGGGTTATGGCAAGACTTAAACCTTATGGAATTATAATTTACAAAAATTAGTTAGATTAACTGAATATAACAAAAACCGCACTCGCTTACTTTACCCCAGTGTTCACACAATGTGGTGTGGTGTTTTATAATAATGGACAAGTCTGGCAAATCCAAGCCAAGGCTTAAAAAGCTTATTTTGCATATATCTGGAAATTTGGTTGGAATTTTGCATATTTTCAACTTGCCTGCTTATTTTTGCATATTTGGCAATATTTCATACATTTTCGCGGAAAAAGGGATTGTACAAATGCGTGAAATAAGGCGAATGGGTTTATACGTCTGCTATCACCTCGTATGAATACGCCTTGAAACATACATACATACATATATACATACTGCTAGATCTTGAAGAAATCCGAAAAGATTTGGCGTTCAATAAGGCAATTTTAAGTTGTTTGATGGTAGGTGCAACAAAGCCTCGAACAAAAGAAACCTTTTGACATTGAAAGAAAGGCTGACTTCCAAAACGTACCAATACAATGTTTGGATACTGTACTACTGCGGTATTTAAACTGTTCGGGTTTGCAGAGTTGCGAAACATTGCAACATATGCATTGCATATTTTGAATATTTAGTAAAACAATGATCACCATTTTGGTAGTTTCCATTTTTAAAACCCAAATGGTACATAAAACCAAAAAAAAGCATCAACATGGTTTTTGATGCGCTGATTTATATAGCGATACATTTCGATAACTTTTCGGATGCGTTTCGGAAAAGTATACATTGTCAAACAATTATAGTTTGGCGTTATGGAACATTAAACTTTCTACTATGCAATGCAATTGACGTTTTGGAAGTCAACCAAAGTTTGGAAATTGTCACAACTGTGAAAGCGCAATGCCAAATGTTGAACACAAGTACATGCAGTATCGGTCATATCTATAGCACGCCATTTCAAATTGATATTGTGTGCCACTTATCTTTATTTATTTATTTTTAAGAATTTTCAATTAAAATTTAGTCAATTCTCAGACAAACCCCATATATACCCAAGTTTAATAATTTGTAGAAAACTTCAAAAAAGTGCAACAAAATTTCACCTAAATTTCAAACTTTTTTCTCGGAAGTGTTAGAATTTTTTTGAGTACACAGTTTTTTAGTCCCTGCAATTTTAGTCTGATAATGTGCAAAATTCAAGTAGCTACGAATTACCGTTAATTTTTTAGAATTTTTTTTGTCGCATTGGCTTCCATATAGTGAATAAACTCAGCTTATTTGTATATGGAAGAAAACCGCAACACCTTTGGCGAAAAAAATTCTAAAAAATCAACGGTAACCAGACTAAAATTGATTGGGCTATAAAACTGTGTATTCAGAAAATTCTAACACTTCCGAGAAAAAAGTTTGAAATTTATATGAAAATTTGTAGCACTTTTTTGTAGTATTCTACAAATTGTTAAACTTGGGTTTATATGGGTTTTGTTAGAGAAAGAACTATATTTTAATTGAAAATTCTTAAAAATAAATAAATAAACATAAGTGGCACACAATATCACTTTGAAATGGCGTGCTATAGATATGACCGATACTGTATATACATACGTATTCAAAAGTGTATTTAAATTTTGTCTAACCACATCTACGGATGTGGAAAAGAGTTTTTCGAATTATTCAACAATTTTACATTACCAGAAAATAATGTTAGTTTACATAATAATTCCCAGATTATTGAATAAAAGTAACGAAAAAACTAAAAAACTTCTTTGATTTTGCATATTGAAAAGAGGCATTTCATGTCAACATCAACAACACTCATTGTTGTAACATCAGGTGTTGAAACCTTCTCTAGCTGCTAGTCTCTTAAAATATACAATAAAATTGCATAATAAGACTCAATAAATAAATTTTTTTCATTAAGTTTCGTTAAAAGGTTTCCAAGATACAGCACTTTAAAGAAAGGTAGTACCAGGTTGACCGAGCTTTGCCCGGAGGCAAATGTACTTATTAAATTTTCCAAGATTTGGATACCTTAAAAAAAATTTTTTGGAAGAAACAAATTTGGATTCGATATCTATTAAGTAAATTTCTTACTCCAAAATTTAGGTGGTAACCCTATTCGGAAATACGCTGGAATGAATGGTATATATGTAGTGTGTATATATTTAAAAAAATGCTCTTTGAAAGTAACAAAATAAAAATTTTCACTACATAGAAGCGTGGCAACAC
>NW_016163303.1:31436-37340 GCF_001687245.7 Rhagoletis zephyria | reverse complement strand
CTGCTATGCATATAGCTAACACATATTGTATCAGGTACATGCACAACACTTGTCATACGCCGTATGACATAAATATNTATGCAAAATTGCTTGAGCACACTTTCTGTTCATAATAGCCGATCACACTCAACATGACCCAATTCTCATATTATAAGCAAAAAATATAATTAATAAAAATGAACTGCTATGCATATAGCTAACACATATTGTATCAGGTACATGCACAACACTTGTCATACGCCGTATGACATAAATATACTGTGCAACAATTGAACTAACGGTCGGTCTCACGCAAATATTAATGCTTTGTGGAAGCTTTGTGGAAGCTTTGTGAGTGAAAATCTCTCAAGTGGGCCATCGAAAATTGGACGCTAAAGTTGTAGGTATGTGGACCGGCCTCTATTCTTTGTTTACGCAAATTTTCCCATATCTACATACACTTATACATACATATGTAAATTTGTCCTTAAACAACAATCTACAAATACATTTTTTCACCAATTATATTTCGTGCAGGTATACAGCATAACTGCTAAAAGTAGCAAACTATTTTGGGGATGTTAAAAAGTGCTTAGATGTTTTTTGTTTCTGCGGGACAAAAGATTGTACTATCCTCTCTATTTATTTTTCTCTGTACAGACAAAATACATGCACATGTATATACATATATACATACATTAGACTGCATCACCCCACATACAAAAAAAATCGATACTGTTTTTCCATTGGAATTATAAAACCTTTTATATTTTACGTCCACCAAAATATTTCGGAAAAATATTAAGATTTAAGCGAGCTGGACTGATTTGAAAATGCCTCCAATAATGGAGTTTTTTATGAATAAAAATAGTTTCTTAAAGATGTTTTTTGAAAAAATCCCCTCAAATGACAAAACGGTTTAAGCTTAAAAAATTTACATAAAAATATAAAAAAAAATGTTGAACGGAATCGTAATAATGCGATTTTTGAGGCTGTTTTCAAAGATTGGTATAAGAAAAATTTGAATAACTGAACCTAAACTCTTCCGATTTAGACTTGTGAGGTATCCTTGGAAAGGTAGGATGAACAAACATCGTCCAACCTGTTTCCTTAAAAACTGCGCGGAGAATATCTGTGAGCCTTTAACAACTCTATTCAACTTGTCACTAAAACATGGTGTTTTTCCGTCAGCTTGGAAGGAATCTTTCATAATACCACTTCACAAAAACGGCAGCAGGTCTTCTATAGAAAACTATCGAGGCATAGCGAAGCTCTCCGCTATCCCTAAATTATTCGAAGCAACTATTGTTAATCAGCTGACATATTCTATATCTTTTTCAATTTCACAATCTCAACAGGGGTGCACTAATTTATTGGAGTTTAAAACTTATGTCTCAAACGGTTTTAGAGAAAATGCTCATACCGACGTCATATACACCGATTTCAGTAAAGCTTTTGACAGAGTATGTCACTCGTTACTCATCCGTAAACTAGACCTAATCGGCTTTCATCCCAGTCTTCTTCAATGGATCTCTTCTTACCTCTCCGATAGAACACAAAAATTTTTAAAAATTGTTCTTCCAACATCATTAAAGTTTCTTCAGGAGTTCCTCAGGGAAGCCACCTTAGTCCGATTCTGTTCCTGATATTCATTAATGATATTTCTTCTATAACAAAATATTCTAAAATTTTAATGTATGCCGATGCTGTGAAACTTTTTAAAACAAAACATTGTCCCCTTTCGAGGAAATGTCTAAAGCTCATAAATTTGCCTACATTCGCAAGTCGTAGAGAAATGCTAGGTATAATATTTATCGTAAAATTAATAACAGGCTTGATTAATAGCCCAGCCCTTCTGGCTGAGGTAAATTTTAATGTTCCCTCTCGAGTTTGAAGACACTTTCGACCTCTATTTTTGAAGCCATGCAAAACTAATTTTGAACTAAACGAATCATTCCGTGGGTTATGTCAAGATTTTAACTCTCATTCCAGCACGTTTGACTATCGGACTCGATTTTTGCTATAAAGAAAACTATCATTTCCACTCTCAATAATTGAAAACATATCCAATCAGCTGATGAATTTGATTCTGTAGCTAAATAGTTTAAAAAAAAAAGTTGAACTAAGATGTGTTGCTATTTAAAAAAAAAAAATGGGACACGATGACTTTTTTTGCACACAAATAAAAATGGTGGGAATATACCTTTCTACCGAGATCCCATAAGTCTAAATCAGTATAGTTTCGGTCCAGTTATTTAAGTTTTTCGTAAATCAATCTTTGAAAAAAGTAAAAAAACAGCATCAAAAATCTCACTATCACGATTCCGTTGAAACGATTTTTAAATATTTTTATGGAGATTTTTTTAAGCCTCATCTGTTTTGTCATCTGAGGGGACTTTTTTCAAAAAGTTCTTTAAGAAACTATTTTTATTCATAAAAACTCCATTTTTGGAGGTATTTTCAAATCGGCCCAGCTCGCTTAAATCTTAATATTTTTCCGAAAGATTTTGGTGGACGTCTTATAATATAATAAGTTTTGTAATCCCTGCTGAAAAACGCAACTTTTTTTGGTGATGCAGCTTATATGTATATAGAGTACATATGTATATGTATGTAGTATGAAACTTGTGAGCGAAATCAAAAAAACCATTGTAGGTACTTGTTTATTTTTGAACCTTAAATTCACAACTTCAAATCAGTATAAAAAGGAAATGGGAACCAACTTTTAAAAATTCTTTGGTATTTATTCATATTTTAACTCCTTTTAATGAATGCAATTGGTCTCATTCCCATCACGTTTTGAGTGTTACCCTGTGATATTACCCTATATATGCCAATTAGTCGTACATACAGGGTGTCCCAGAAGTAACCTGCAAAACTTTAGGGGAAGGTAGGTGGGGGAGTGAGCTCTCTGATAAACAAAAAAATTTTAGGTAAAAGTGTTACCGTTTTTGAAATATTTAAATTTTTTTGAATAAAAAAAAATCGTGCCTTTTCATGTATTTTCTTTAACTGCATCTACAAACCAGGCTACACTTAGTAAATTTTTTATGTAAAATACTTCCAGATAGTTGCTTCTCCATACTCAAATGCAATGTAGTTAAAATATATTAAGGAACCATCATAAAATTATGACTATTTTGGGATTTTTATCTTTTTGATATTTTCTTCTCCAACTTTGACTATCTCTGGTAAAAAAAATGTACTGAGCTATAACTTTACATTACATAAAAAAATTGTTCATTTAATAAAGATTTTAGAAAGGTGCCACTCTTACTGTTTCGGATAGAAAAAAAAAAGTTATACCCGCTTTTGTGGGCAAAGGACTGAGACACGCTAGAATGTATTTAATAGATTTAAATTTAAGTTGCTCTTGTTACAGACCAATGACATGCCAAATAGTACAAAGGTACTCTATTACCTGCTCCTGACATTGTTTTATGTTACCGGAATTAGTGAAAGTGGATTTTGTGAAATTGGACCCTTCGAACATTGTGTTATTAATACTATGACAGAGAACACGCAGTATGAATAAGCGGATATTCACCTAATTTACGGTGAAGCTTGCTGTAATTCCAGAGCTACCCAAAGACTCTATGCAGAGCGATACCCCAATCGTCGGCATCCGGGTCGTGAAGTATTCGCCCGGACCCATAGAGAAATATATGAAGGTAAGTGATTTTTACACCTTTCTTGTTTGCATGCTTGTTAACTATCATTTTCACTTTTTTAAGATCGCATACCTGGAAGGCGTGGCGGCGAAACAGGACGTCCTGCAACGGTAGATGTTGAAGCTGTGTTAGAGGAAGTGGAACTAGGTCCATCGACTTCAGTGAGAATGATGGAAAGACGGACGGGAATACCAAAAACTACAGTTCACAAAGCTTTAAAAGACCATCGATTTCATCCCTACCACATTCAACGTGTTCAGGCTCTACAGGAAAGAGATTACCTGTCGAGGGTTAGATTTTGCCGTGAAATGTTGCGAATGCATGAATCAGACCCCAACTTTTTTAATAAAATAATTTGGAGCGATGAATCATCATGCAAACGTGATGGTTATTTTAATTTACATAACCTTCACAGTTGGCAGATAGACAATCCTCACGAAATGAGAGAAGATCGTTCGCAGTACCGGTACAAAATAAATTTATGGTGCGGTATTTTTAATTGTCAGATATTGGGACCTGTGGAACTGTCGCCAACGCTCAACTCTCACTGTTATTTAGACTTCCTTCAGGAACGGCTTCCAACTCTTTTAGAAGATGTCCCCTTAAACCTGCGGNGCCAGACCTGAATCCATTAGATTTTTTTCTACTGGGGCTGTCTTAAGGACAAAATTTATTCAAAAACAATTCAGAACGAAGAGCATTTGCGGGAACAAATAAATGGAGCTGCTGCCGAGATAGCCCAATTGAGTTTAAGATCTCTAAAAGCGTATTTTCTTAAAAGGTGCCGAGCTTGTATTAGAGTAGAAGGTCGCCAATTGGAGCATATTTTATCAATAAATTAATAATTTTATCTTCAAACGACTCATGTATATTTTATTTCACGTCAACCCATCCTTCACAAAAAATATTTATAGATATAGCCCTTGTTATAACCTGTAGTCCGAATTCCGGTAAGTACCATAAAATAATGTCAGGAGCAGGTAATAATGTACCTTTGTACTATTTAGCATGTCATTGGTCGGTAACAAGAGCAACTTAAATTTAAATTTATTAAATACATTCTAGCGTGTCTCAGTCCTTTGCCCACAAAAGCGGCTATAACTTTTTCTATTCGAAACAGTAAGAGTGGCCCCTTTCGAAATCTTTATTAAATGAAAAATTTTTTTATGTAATGTAAAGTTATAGCTCAGTACATTTTTTTTTCACCCGAGATAGTCAAAGTTGGGGAAGAAAATATCAAAAAGTTNGTAATGTAAAGTTATAGCTCAGTACATTTTTTTTCACCAGAGATAATCAAAGTTGGGGAAGAAAATATCAAAGAGTTAAAAGTCCCAAAATAGTCCTAATTTGATGATGGTTCCTTAATATATTTTAACTACATTGCATTTGAGTATGGAGAAGCAACTATCTGGAAGTATTTTACATAAAGAATATGTCTGTGAAGTTGGCATACGGTATGACGCAAAATGGAAAAAAGCTGTTCTGAGTAGCCTTCCAATAGTTCTAGAGTTCTTGAAAAGGAAAAAAAAGTTCTGGATATTTTCACACAAAAAAATTGATTTGAAAATTGGGTATGCCAGATTCACGCAGCATACGACATGTGGCAAAAAGGCACATAAAAAATTGTTCTGAGTAGCTTTTCAATAGTTCTAGAGTTCCTGAGAAGGAGAAAGAAAGTTCTGCAAATTACGCCGAAAAAACACTTTTTCCGAAAAAGTCGAAAAAGTTAAATTTTTTAAAAAAATAAAAAATTTATCTGTTCTGAGTAGCTCTTCAATAGTTCTAGAGTTCCTGAGAAGGAGAAAGAAAGTTCTGCAAAATTACGCCGAAAAAAACACTATTTTTGTGAAAAAGTCAAAAAAGTTAAATTTTTGAAAAAAAATAAAAAAATTTTATCTGTTCTGAGTAGCTCTTCAATAGTTCTAGAGTTCCTGAGAAGGAGAAAGAAAGTTCTGCAAAATTACGCCGAAAAAAACACTATTTTTGTGAAAAAGTCAAAAAAGTTAAATTTTTGAAAAAAAATAAAAAAATTTTATCTGTTCTGAGTAGCTCTTCAATAGTTCTAGAGTTCCTGAGAAGGAGAAAGAAAGTTCTGCAAAATTACGCCGAAAAAAACACTATTTTTGTGAAAAAGTCAAAAAAGTTAAATTTTTGAAAAAAAATAAAAAAATTTTATCTGTTCTGAGTAGCTCTTCAATAGTTCTAGAGTTCCTGAGAAGGAGAAAGAAAGTTCTGCAAAATTACGCCGAAAAAA
>NW_016163303.1:29427-29825 GCF_001687245.7 Rhagoletis zephyria | reverse complement strand
TTTTGCGAAAAACTGTTATTCATCATATCATTGTCTTCGGAAACTCCTAAAGATGAAAAAAATTAAAAAGCTTTGCAATAAATTAAACAAGTTTTGTTTCGTTTGTGGTAAATTCGTTTTGAAATCAGACCAGCGTAAATTAGTCTTAAATAAAAATGCACTAGCATGCTATAAATGGTACTTTTTACAATCTGAACCTGCACAAAATAAATACACTCCCGAATTCACATGTATTTCGTGCATTAGTGCGATGAATTTGTGGTGGACAAAAAAACGATTTTTGTTACCATTCGGTTTACCAATGATTTGGACAAATCCCGGAAAACATGAAGCTGAAAATTATTATGCATGCACCAACAATACATTTGGTTTCAATCGAAAAAGTAAGTAAATTTAAA